>NC_050186.1:11673401-11973401 GCF_008315115.2 Sander lucioperca
TTTTAATGTAAAATATAATCCGTAAAGAAAATATAAACCACAGCTGATAAATATAGAAGAGTAAAAAGTGCAATATTTCCCTCTCAAGTATCAGTAGTGTTGTATTAAGTAGCAGAAAATGGAAATACTAAAGTAAAGTACAAGAACCTGCAACATGTATGCACCTTCATGGCCACCCAATGGCTGCAAAATGAAATACATAACTATGAAATTGAATGTTGAACTTTAAATACCAGAGCCTCCGAAGACAAGTCTGTCAAATAAAGTGATTTTTAATTCTGATTCTGAGATTCAGGAAAGGGACAAGGAAGGTAACTGTAGGTACAATGACGATTATGATTAAAAAATAAATAGAAAATAATGGCAATTACAATGTTTTACAAAATATGTGGAATAGTTTACATATTAAAAAACCTTTGTATCTAGCAAATTTGCACTTAAATAGTCCATCATTTCCAAATATAACATTATTGTGTTGCTCAATTGGCGGAGAACAGTATTTCTTGTTGCCTTGTTGGACCACGAAGGGTGAACTCATTCATAGAAAAAAACCCGTCAGCTTTACAAAGTGGTATTAAGAATAATTTCCTCTGCATCTTTAACTGCATTGCTCAATGTCCGCTGACTGTTTTCTGTCATACATGCATTAGCATGACCTTTTTACAATTGCTTTATACTTTTTTCCTAACGTACATTATGTATACAGTGCCAACAAATGATCCATTATCCAACTAAATAACATTTAAATTACCATGGTTAACAATTAATTTGATACACACACGTTCTCTAATGAAAACAGCTGATTATACAGTACACAAACCCGCGTCATGATGGGTTATACATGTCAAACGATTTTAAAAACATACTAGTAGCTTTCAAATGGCAGAAAATGCCACGACACACAGCTGTACTCATTTACAGTATGCTTGAAAATAACCTTCAAAAGAAGGTGAAACCAAACGGAGGAAAAGATGGGAGTTTATATATATGTATATATATATTTCACAGTGCTGAAGGATGTCAAGAGATACAATGAACCTCAGCTCAAACTTCATGTATATATAAAAAAAAAAAATGTCTATCGTACATCTTCATATTTTTTTCCTTTTTTCGCGAGGAGGTCACTCTTACTCAGACATCTGACTGATCATAGAGAAACAAAATAGTAACCGCTGCCCTTATCTTACATCCTTATGTATTAAGGTTAAAGCTGGTGATAGTCTAGGTTCTTCTTTTTGTCAATAAATCCCACACACACACACACACACACACACACACCGTCCTGCTGCCACGAATACTCACAAAAGTGGATTAATCCGCCGCTGAAAATAGTGCACTATTTCCTCCTGTTTCTTTGATACAAAACTATCGACCAGCTGTTTTAGGAAAAGTATTCATTCTAACGAAAATATAAACTCTTGACCCGTTTTCAAAAATGTACGTCTTCAGTAGGATCCAGAGGGTTTGGGCTGAGACAGTTACGCAGCGGAGGGGGGTCTGGCTAGTCCACACAGCGTTCCGGGATGGGAGAAAAACGTGCTCTGGTTTATTGGCATTTTTTTAAACCAATCACAATCGTCTTGGGCGGTGCTAAGCGTCGTACGGAGCCACGGTGCCTCTGCTAAATAGCCTCGGGAAGGAACTTGTTTTGGTGGAACGTGTGTACGTTAAAAAGTTCTTTTAGTCGTGCAACAGAAAACTCAGATAGTCTAGCTACCCTGCAGAGATCTGAGGAGCAGTTAACCATAGTCCTCAGAAATCAGAGGAGGGTAACGGACATCCGGCTGAATTTCTTACGGCACCTGAACAATCCCGTAAATGAAATGTCGTTGATAAAGACTACGGTAAGGAAGTCTGAAAGTACGAACATGAAGCGAACTTTTTGTGCAGTGCGATTAGATATAAAGTCGACGCAAAACGCAAAGTTTTTTTAAATTATTTTTGATGCTTCCTTTTTTTTTTAAAAGTCATTTCATTTCTTACACTGCACTGCTACTTATTCTTGTATTTCATACCTGTCTTATTCTATTTTAATATTCTCTTCAGCAAATGTTTTTTTAACGGCATCGTTGCTGAAATTGTGCTATATAAATGAAGCTGCCTTGCCTATCAGCGTTGAGATTCTCCTGCACAGCATGACCCGGATCGATCCAAACTCCATCCAGAAACGAGGCATTTTAAAAGTTGTTTACCTGTCGTCTTGTGGACGGACCCGACAAAGCACGAATTCAGACTTTTTACAAATTGGCGTCATTACGTGGTTATTTCGGCATCGTTTTGCACTTTAAATCCCAGATAAACCTGTACCTCAAGTAGCGCAGAAAGCGGCAGTCATCCAGACGCACTTCCTGGAGAAGGCGGTGAAATTCACTGTGCTGTGTGCGCCTCTGGATTCAATTCAATTCAATTTTATTTATAGTATCAAATCATAACAAGAGTTATCTCGAGACACTTTACAGATAGAGTAAGTCTAGACCACACTCTATAATTTACAAAGCCCCAACAATTCCAATAGTTCCCCCAAGAGCAAGCATTAGCAGTGGCTATTGCGACAGTGGCGAGGAAAAACTCCCTTTTAGGAAGAAACCTCGCAGACCCAGACTCTTGGTGGGCGGTGTCTGACGGTCGGGGTTATGATGAGCAGTGGCGTAATAGTCACAATAGAGATAATGGAACAGTGACTACAAATGGTAGTCACTGACATCAGGTAGTGGATGACGTCATGAACCCCCGGATACGACGGCGTTTGGTTTCGACACTGGCACGACTCGTTTTGTTGCGCGTGCTCTTTTCGTGGGGTTTATTGACAACAAGAAAAATATTGAATGTCCTCAGCTTTAACCTTTAGTGCGGTGGTTCCCAAACTGAAAGGTAACATAAGCGGTGGGGTGTAGGTGTGTGTGTGTGGGGGGGGGGGGGAGATACAGCAGTTTAAAATATTACGAGAAAAGATTTTACAACTCTGGGAACTGACTCACAATGATAATAGTTTTATATTTCGTTGCAGCGATCTCGAGGTAAACAGTAGAAATACAGCGTTTGCGTTACAAAGTAATCTACAAGGAATGTGCATGTGTGCAAAAGGGGCGCCCCGGCAGAAAGAAAAAGTTTGGGAACCACTGTATCATGTGTCCATTAACTCCTCATTAACACATCCCAGCTTCCATGAACTAAAAACATAAATTAAATACTTTATATTTAAAACCTTCAGCCTGCGATTTGTGCTATAGTTTCAAATGCTGGTCTGCAGAGTCAGTGCTGTGATATTCTTTATGATAGACATATGTCCCCTCCGCTTCCTGTACACCGCAATCACTCAATTTACAGCAAACAGAAGATACACAGAAACTAAATCATGTACACACACACACACACACACACGCCCATTGACACACACACAGACAGACACACACACACACTCGCCCATTGACACACACACACTCGCGCACACACACACAGACACACACGCCCATTGACACACACACACACAGACACACACACACTCGCCCGCCCATTGACACACACACACACTCGCCCATTGACACACACACACACACTCGCGCACACACACACTCGCCCATTGACACACACACACTCGCGCACACACACACACACACACACACACGCCCATTGACACACACACACACACACACACACAGACACACACACACACACACTCGCCCATTGACACACACACACACTCGCGCACACACACACACACACACACTCGCGCACACACACACACACACACACACACCCATTGACACACACACACACACACACTGACACACACACACACACACACGCCCATTGACACACACACACACACACAGACACTCGCCCATTGACACACACACACACACACACACTGACACACACACACACTCACCCATTGACACACACACACACACTCGCCCATTGACACACACACACACCCATTGACACACATACACTCACACACTGACACACACACACACTCGCCCATTGACACACACACACACACACGGTGCTGTCTTGGACCAATGAGGGCGGGGCTACAGAAAACGGAGAAGGAGAAGCAGAGGCTGGAAGATGACTGGTGTGACAACGTGAAGGGGGTCAGTTGTTCTCGAACAGAGACAGCAGGTCATCGCTGCTGTTGTTGGGCAGGTCGGGGGGGCCCAGGTAGGACAGCAGCTCGTCCGGGTTGGTCAGCTCAGGAAGAAGCTTAACGACAGAGAGAATTCTAAATTAAATTCAACACCAAACTGTAGGGCTGCACCCAACGATTATATTCACTGTCATGTAATCTGTCGATTATTTTTCTCGATTAATGGATTAGTTGTTTTGGTCTCTAAAATGTCAGAAAAAGGTTAAAAATGTGGATCAGTGTTTCCCAAAAGCCCAAGAAGACGTCCTCAAATGTCTTGTTTTTGTCGACAACTCAAAGATATTCAGTTTACTGTCACAGAGGAGAGAAGAAACTGGAACATGTTCAGATTTAACAAGCTGGAATCAGAGAAATTATACTTTTTTTCAACAACAAAAAATGACTCAAACTGATTAATCGATTATCTAAATACTTGGCGATTTGTTTAAAAGTTGACAACTAATTGATTCATCTTTGCAGCTCTGCCAAATTTAAAGTCTGGAGATATAAAAATGTTACATTAGAGAGAAATAGTGGAGTTCAGGGAAGTATAAAGGCAACCTTAAAGACCAACTGCTCAGTGCAGAACAGCCAATCAGAGATGTTCATTGTTAAAAACAAAACCTCCAAGTTTTTCTGCAAAAAACGTGACTTTTAAAAGTTTATGTTCTTTGTTTGAACTCTTACGTTTCAGTTATTAAAAGGGAAATTAGCTGAAATTAAAAAGAAGAGTACGGAAAAAAGGATTAAGGCCACGTTTATTCTGAGAATAAAGTCAGAATTCTGACTTCAATCTCAGAACTCAAATGCATTTTTTTGGTCTTAATCGTCTTCCGTACAAAAGAAAAACTGGAGACGAGGTTAAGTGCGGACAATGAAGATGCACGGAGAGTCAAGGCAAGAAAAAAAAACATAACCTATTCTAAATTATACGTAGGGCTTCAGATAACATTCATGAGCAGTGGTATTTTTTACAATCATTCCGAAATATGTCTCAGGAGGTTTTGTTCTCACCTCTGAAGTTACTGCTCCTGGTTAAGAAATATTCTGCTACAGTATGCCGCATAAAATGACTAACTGTCATTTTTACACTTTTTCAAGATTATTGTTTTGGGGCTTTTCCGCCTTTAAAGGACAAGACAGCTAGGTGAGAAAGAGGAGAGAGAGAGAGGGGGGGGAAGACATGCAGGAAATGGTCACAGGTCGGACTCAAACCCTGGACCTCTGCGTCGAGGCATAAACCTCTATGTATATGTGCGCCTGCTACACCCACTGATCCAACCCGGCCACCATTTTTACACTTTTGTACAGATTAAAGGGTGATTTTGGTTGTTGTTTTTTTCAACCTGGACCCTATTTCCCCATGTTTCTGTGTCTTAGTGACTGATGTGAACAAAGATCTTTGAAACTGGTCCAGAGTTCAGCGAGAACGCCGTAACCGGCAGCCGTAAACCGGGCTTCAAGTAATCCTATAGGGCGAGTCCGAACTGTCCACTAAATGTTCTGTTGTTGCCGCTGACAGGCTCAGATTATTATTCTAAGTGTCTGACAACATTATGGGAAGGATCCCTACAGAGATAGAGCTTTCTGTTGAAGAGTAAGATCATTTTTTGTTGGAAACTGAAAGTGCGCTATTGTCCGTTAACGTTACATTGCAGCTTGTGTCTCGCTCAACACTGGACCAAAAAGATAGTTGTTCCCATCAGTCGCTTACAAACATAAACATGGGGGGGGGAAAGGGTCCGGGGGGGGGGAAACATCAAAGTTACCCTTCAAACAAACAGGGTATGACGTGTTAATGAGTGAGCTTTAGAGGTGCTGTTAGGTAGATTTTTTTTTTTTTTTTTACCTTTTAGAGAGAGCCAGGCTAGCTGTTTCATCCCTGTTTCCAGTCTTTATGCTAAGCTAAGCTATCCCGCTGCTGGCTGTAGCTTCATAATCTCCGTAAGGACATGAGGGTGGTATGGATCTTCTCATCTAACTCTCAGCAAAAAGCAAATAAGCAAATTTCTCAAAATGTTAAAAAGTATTTTTTTTTTTTTAAGTTGTAAGAAGTTGTGATAATTAGCTTCTATTCTTCTAGCAGGGAAAATAAAAGTTAAAGTCCCACATTTCACTTGTAGCAGTTTAATAAGTATATGTGCCCTCAACTATCAAACAGAGACATCAAGTCACAGTCAAGTATGTGCTCTTATATTAACGGAGTCAACAGGTCGGTCCGCTCACATCTAGTGCGTGATCGGGCCCCTCTCCTCCGGGTGCTCCGGGGCCTCCCAGACTGAAGGAGCCTTCGTTCTGCAGCCGGGAATTCTGGGAATTGATGTTCCGCTGCGGCAGCGGGCTGCCGGCGTCGCCGAGACTCGGATTGCCGTGAACGCCTGAACTGTGCTGCTGGAGGATGTTGTGGCCGTGTTCCATCCGCCCAGAATGAGACGTCTGATGGCGACGGACCAGGAAGAGACACAAAGACAGACAGGAGAATCTTTATTTTATGGTCATTAAAATAACACGCTGCTTCTGTCCAACACATTGAATTCACTGAAAACACTAAGCATGATGTGTAATCCTTGTGGTCTTCTCAGGTGCTGCGTGATATCTCTGCGCCCGAGTAGCAGTGCTTCGCCCCAATATAGTCCCAAGTCAATATCTGCCTAGGAAATCGTCTAGTCTTAATCTGCATTGCTATTTGTACTCGTTGTGAATACACAGGCCACAAGAAGTGTGGCCAGTGTATTCACAAGTATGCGTGGCTCACTTATACTCACAACATGCTAACCGGCAACAAAGGATTCCATTCACTACGCTAAGCTAAGCTAGCAGCGGCGCTGCTGGATTAAGACAATGCATGCACTGACACAAAAATGCGTTTGCCCACCTATCTACATCTAGGGGAGACGGTGAATAACCCCTATTTCAAAAAACGGTGGCGTGTTCCTTTAAGAGGCTGAGCACCAGCACTTACATTTTATTTCTACTGCAGGGTTTTCCCTGCCGTTATGACTCTTAGGTGCAGCACCCGAGCCGTTTTCGGCAGCACCCAAGCTGAATGAATGTGAGCTGCGGCAAAAAAAAAAAGGGGCCAGAAACGACTTCTTTAGCAAGTTTTGTCTTTAAGCTTTTCAAGCGTTTTTTAAATTTACTATCTGCTCTAGCTTTTCCAACATTTTAGACACAGATATGGTGATAATAACATTAACAGTCCAAAATTATGTCAAATTGCATTTTTTTTTAATTGCAAAACATCACTTTTTTTGAGGAAGGACCCCAAAACCCACCAAATATGCGCACTGTACTTGTTACACGTTTATGTTTGTTGCATCTTATCTATTTGACCAATGCTTAGGCTGGTGGAATAAATGTCTTGGGACCACTTAGGTAGGGTTAGAGTTGTTTTTCCCTTCTAGGTTGAAAATGTTATTTTATAATACATGTTAATTTTGTGTATTATTTGCTATAGTGTCTGGGTCCCTTTACACAAGCTTCAAACAGCTTACCAGGGTGTCCCATTTCACATATCTGCATAATGTCTTATGATTGTACTTGCCTTTTAACTTTTTGTGAATAAAAATTGAACTGAACAGAAGTGTGTGACAGTAGAGGACAGGAGCAGCTGCCTGCGACAGGCGGTATGTGGTTTAGCGGCTCGGTATGTGAGCGAATATGGTCTCAGTCAGCGCTGTCTACTTCAGCCTCAGTTAAAGGCTCTTAAATCAACTCACAAGCCAGAAGGACGAGACAGTCAGTGTTGGTGACTGATGCAGCAGCGCACTCTGCAACCCAACAGCTCCAGGTTCTCACTTTTTTTTCTCTTTTTCATCAAACCGCAGTTTTTGCAAGTTCACGCAATTTTTGCAAGTTCCCGCAATTTCATCGCATAAAATTGCATAAATATCCCGCATATTCCATCGCATTTTTTAAGAAAACGTGCCGCATAATCAAGGATTTTTGCCCGCAACAATCACAAAAAAACTCTGCATTTTTCTGGAAGGACTGATTAGTGTGTATAGCATGTATAGGTCCTGAGCATGTGTGTGTGTGTGTTTATTATTTATTTATTTTGATTTTCTTTGTTTCTATGATTATTTCTTGTCTGTTTCTGTTCACATATTCCAAATAAACACTTTCAATCAAAAACTTTGCGGTGCGATTCGGTGGTGAAGTTGCACCATGCAAACATTTTAAACAAATGCCACCAGGTCGAGACGGTGCTCTGTCTTCATACACATGTATTATGCATGGAGGGATGTCAGAGACGAAAGCCACACCGGACAGAGCTCAGAGTACTCAGGTGTTCGGTGCTTGCTTAAGGGCGTAAGATCAATCCGACTTTGAACACGATACTGCCGTTCTTTGTCTTTTCATGGGATTTATTGACAATAAGAAAGATATAGAATATCTTGACTCTTATTCTTTTACCTTTTACGGAAGAGGATTAGGGCCACGTGAAAAAGAATTAATTGAATTCTGACTTTAATCTCAGAATTCAGATTTTTTTTCTTAGAATTATGTGATTAAAGTCAGAATTCTGACTTTGTTTTTTACTTAAATATATATTTTTTTAAAGTCAGAATTCTGACTTTAATCACAGAATTCTGAGAAAAAAAAAAAAAATCGCAATTCTGAGATTAAAGTCAGAATTCAGATTCTTTTCTCATAATTCTGACATTTCAAAATTTTTCTTTTTTTAAAGAATTCTGACTTTAAACTCAGAACTCAAATACATTTTTCACATGTGGCCCTAATCCTCTTCCGTAACATTTACTGGTTGACTTTATGGAAAAAACTAATTTGCATATCCAACAATCCTTAGCTGGACAGGGAAGACCCGGCACTCTGCTCAACAATTTATTGAAGAAACTAGAAAGTTTCAGCAGAAAACGTTTTAGTTTTTTGTGTGGTATCTTCCCTTTTTTAAGTCTACTGGTTGAAAAAGGAGTCCATTTTAACTAGGTCACATTCAGACATCAGTTACATAACAGATACCTGTAACTCTGGGTCTGTGCATGAAGGAAGCTCCGTGATCCATCTATACTGTGGTTACATCATTGCCTACTCGACCGTTAAGGAAAACGCACAGAGTGAACCGAACAGAGACGACAGGGACCCAGAGGCTACGTCGATTAAAGGGAACACGCTTCCTGTGTGTTTCGCTCATTCATGTGTTATGTAAGACATGTATGTTAAAGGTGTCTGACCTGCTCAGACTGATAGGGGAGTGGAGGTCCAGAGGAGACGTACTCTCCGAGTGTCGGGGTGCCAGGAGTGTTGGGGAAGTCCGTGAATCCCGCCTGGCTGGAGAATCCCTGGCTCCCTACAGGACCAAAACACAACACATATTACACCCAATTAAACACAGGTCAGCGTAGACTTTTTTTTTTCTCTTGCATAATAGTGAGCAGTGCAGCATGGAGAGATAGTGCTTCCAGCTGTGGAGTTTAAGAAGACGTATACAGGGGGGGAAGGGGACACTGGTCTTGGAATATTGTTCTGGGTCACTTCCCATCTACGAGCAGATGATCTGACTGACTGAGCTGGAAAGTGTGATTTTGCAAAGTACGTGTATTTATAGATTATATATACGTCACATACTGTACCAGTCAAAGTGACTCATTCCTTACACCAGGTTTATAAAGATCTTTTCTACCTTAAATAGCCCTGAGCAGGGCTGCACGATATGAGGAAAATATGCGATAACGTTGTTGAATATCGCGATAACGATATTACTTGCCATAAATAAGCAGATATCAAACTCTTTTTTTTTGTGTGTGGCATTTTTAGGCCTTTGTTATGACAGGACAGCTGAAGACATGAAAGGGGAGAGAGAAGGGAATGACATGCAGCAAAGGGCCGCGGTTCGGAGTCGAACCTGTGGCCGCTGCGTCGAGGACTGAGCCTCTGTATATGGCCGTGCGCTCTACCAGGTGAGCTGCCCAGGCGCCCCAGATATCAAAGACTGCTTTCAGTATTCTGCTGAACTACAACAAACTGCTGGTTGAATTTAAAACCAACAAAAGGAAATCATTTCCAACATTTTATTGAACAAATTGAACATCGAATTGAATATAAATGGCGACACTAAAAAAAAGAAAGAATGACCGTTACATTTTAAAGTGCAGTTTTCTGCTGATATTTTCTTTCAACTAACAAAAAAATCTCCCAGTGTCTTTCGCAATGTGTCGCAGCCTTTTGCAATTTGTTTATTGTGCCAGTTGATACCGCGATGACGATAAAAAAATTATATATTGTGCAGCCCTAGCCCTGTGTTCATATTCTTTTTATATACTAAATATAATAACATAATACTGTGAAACTTTTTTTTTTTTTAAGATTATTTTTCGGGGCTTTTCCCTTTATTCGATAGTGACAGTGGATGGACATGAAAGGGGGAGAGAAAGAGAGGGGATGACACGCAGCAAAGGGCGCAATGTCGGATTCGAACCCGGGCCGCTGCAAAGGACTCAGCCTACATGGGGCGCACGCTCTTACTGGGTGAGCTAGAGGCCGCCCCAATACAGTGAAACTTTGCAAATCCGTGGAAAATATTCTTGCAGATTCCGGCCGGCAACAAATATTTAAACTGTAACAACTTCCGTGTTCTGCGAGGTAAAATCACTGTTTTTCTCAAAGGAGTCTGGTGGCTTTGAAGAGAGCAGAGATAATGGCTTCAGTTCCCCGTCTTAGAGGGCTGTCTGACAGTGGGTACCCTGGGGTACTTCCTCCCCACTGACATCCCCATACACAGTTTCTCTCCTCAGTCTTGGCGCTACTGTACCTGGCCTGTTGTAGTCGGGCGTGTTGCGGCCACCTGCAGTCAGACTGTGGTAGGGGGACGACGCCGGGCCCAGAGCGGCGATCATCTCCATCACATTAGGCAGGACCATATGACTCGGGCTGACTGTTCGGCAGCGCTTCAAGACCGGACCGTCCGGCTCCTCCTTTATGTGCAGGTCGGGTTTGACGGGCACCGGCCTCCAACCGCACACCGGGTCGATGGTGATCTCCTCATAGTCAGAACTGAGAGAGGAAGACATAGATGTATATATACATTTATTATCATTATTCATTCCAGAGCTGCAAAGGTTAGTTATTAACTATTAAATGAAATGCCAACTGAGTCCTTTTTTACGAATATTTGCAGCTTGTTAAATGTGAATATTGTTCTAGTTTCTTCTCTCCTCTGTGACAGTAAACTGAATATCTTTGAGTTGTGGACTAAACAAGACATTTGAGGACGTCATCTTGGGCTTTTGGGAAACACTGATCCACATTTTTCACCATTTTCTAACATTTTTAGAGACCTTGGGCCCTATCTTGCACCCGGCGCAGCGCAGCACAAAGCCCGACGCAAGTGTCTTTGCTATTTTAAGACCGCACAGCACCCACGCAGTGTAAATGGCAAATGCACCTGCGCCCATGGGTTCAGGTGCATTCTCAGCATTTCATTGTTATTTTAACAGCAAATTAGTAAAATGCTCCTAGGCTTATGCACAGCGTGATCACACTATGCTTGTTACACACACAGGGACGCACAGCAGCACACACACATGCAGGAGATTACAAATAAAAATATTACAATGGTAAATAGTATTATATGCTCTGTTCGCGTGCTTTCACTTCACGCACCAGCAGATCAGTTTCTTCTCCTGAAAATCTCTCCTTCCTGCTCAGCAAATCCTCCATCATAACAGCAATGCTCCAAGGTCCAAACGCGCCTGGCTTTTAAAGGGAATGGGAGATGATCTCTGATTGGTTTATTGCATGTTACGCGCAAAACACACCTCTGATTAATGAAGACACTAAGTACAACCCTTTTGAACCATGCGCCCGGTGCACGGAGCCTTTTTTCCGCTGATAAACTAAACTAGCAAAAGTGGATTCCTACACTCCCTAAACGCACCTGCGGCAGACACTTCACGCCGTGCGCTTAGATCGTTAAAATAGGGCCCCAAACAACTTATCGATTCATCCAGAAAATAAAATAATCGACAATGAAAATAATCGTTAGTTGCAGATTTACTTAATTCATATTTTATTTGCTTCTTTTTTTTTTTTTTTTAGATATTATTTAATGAGAATTGTTGGAGTTGCCTGAGGCCGAAGATTTTCATCGCCAGGGACTGCTTCTGTTATTTTTGTGCACATGACAAATAAAGAACCTTGAACCTGGAATAGATGGACAAACATACAACTATTTACACCAACTCCACACATAAAGACCTACTTGTGGATGTAGACGAGAATCCCCAGCATGTACTGGTCCACCTCCAGCCCTTCTAGCAAAGCTGTTTTACTGTGAATGAGACAAACAAACTGCTGTTACACGCCATGCTGACGGGATCGGATTCTTAAAAAAAAAGGTGCAATGAAACCTCGATGCAGAACGTACTTGCACACAGGACACCTCCAGGTCCCTCTTTCACAGTTCAGCTGCAAATAGGACTCCAGGTCGAAACACTAACAAAATAAAAGACATCAGCGTGAGAGAATTCATTTGCATGTACAGGTGTGTATGTGTGTGTAAGACCCTCTCTCGACAGCGCGACGGTGTAATGTCTGGCTACGCCACAGATACATTCTGGGATAGGAGGAAAAACAACACTCTGGGTTGTTTGCATTTCTTTAAACCAATCACAATTGTCTTGGGCGGCGCTAAGCTCCGGACGCAGCGACGGTGGCTCTGCTAAATAGTCTCGGGAAGGAACTTGTTTTGGTGGAACATTTGCGCCCCGCAAAAGAACGCCACATGCAATATTAACCCTTGTGTTGTCCTCGGGTCAAATTTGACCCGTTTTCAAAGTTTTTTTATAACAGAAATATGGATTTCTTTCAACCAAATTGCCCCAAAATAACTTGGATGTACGTTGTATAGAAACCATGCAACATTCTTCGCAAGTAAACTTAATGATTACTTTCATTGTATTTTGGGTGTTTTATTCAATTTTATAGTTATGTTGAAATGGTTTTAAAACAGCATCCTGACTAAACTTTGACATATACCAGTCTGTGATCCACGCAACATCTTCTGATCTTAACTATTAGTCAAAATAATTCATAATTACTTTGTTTTAACTCAAATTAGGTATAATGTCATTTAAATTAGGTTTATTGATCATGTACAAAGAAAGTGTTAAGACTATTGACAAAAACTTTAAAAAAAAAAGCGTCAAAAGCATTGAAAAAGCGCCATAAACAAAGAAGTTCATGGTGGATAGGAAGACAACACAAGGGTTAAATGAAGTTGGCTGTTTACACAATACTCTAACTTGAGCTATTTAAATTAGCTGATACATGGTTAAACCCCATTAGCTTTTACCAGTGTATCTCCGTGTGTACTTCGTCCACAGCTATCCCGCCAATCAGTCCCAAAACGTCCCAGTTAGAGAGGAAATGACCTAAACATATTCTCTGTAAATCTTTACAATCATTGCCCGAAAAACACAAGCAGGCCTGCCTTGTGCCCGTTCCAAATGTTCTTCAAAACTTGACATTTTCAGCGTGTAGCTCGCTAGCTCGGAGGTTGTCGTTTCCCGTAGCGAAATAATTTTGAGAACCGCAACACAGAGCAGAGAACGGAAGGTGAGGCGGAAAGCCTGACATCCTGTGTGTGGCCTACGCACCGGATGTCAGGTTTTATCCTGAAAATGTACTTCCGTTGATCTAAACTAGTGGGGACCCCCCCCCCCCTCACCCCACCTGTATGTGTCTGCAGTCGTGCCCTCTGGCTGGCAGCTGGATTCGTCTGAACGTGATAGGGCATTTAAGGGAAACTTTGATCGCCGTCTGCTCTACGCCGTCCTCTCCGTTCAGGCCAGGGGTCCCGGGGATGGTGCCGTTACTGAAATTTCTTTTTACTGAAACAAAAAAAGACAATGAAGAAAAGAAAGTACGGTTACTTTACGGCTTCATGAAAAATGGAAATGTGTTGCTGAGAACAACTCGGAGCGTGATCTGGATTCAGACGCCTGGAGGAGGCGGAGCCAGCAAGGTCTTCACATCAGCCACTGGTTCACAAAGGGTTTAGACCACAGCACAGGGGGTTTCACAAGCAATGCATACAATTAAGTTTGTTTCAGTTTCCATTATTTAAATCTTTTCTTCTTTAAAAAGGTACACTGTGTAGGAATTTCTCGGTGAAACTGTATTTTGCATTCAAACGAATAGCACTCTCTAACGCCTCGCTTTTTCAAATGCGTGTTGCAACTACGGTAGCAGTTATGGACCAAGAAGCTATGAACATGTCTTCCAATTTTCACTTTTTTTGGCGACGAGGATTCCTTCTCCTGTGGCTCGGCATTAGTATGATCCTCCATTATGAACTAAAGGGCAGTTGCAGGCTTTCAAATTTGCCGGGGCGGTGACAAGCGCCTCTCACTGATCTACTTCTCCGTCTCAGCTGGTTTCAGTCACGTGACGAATGGCTCTGAACGAGAACGCGTTGTGGATTAATTAGACAGGTCGGCTAGTGCTCTATGTCCCTCTCAGCCATTAGAGTTTTTGAAATGGCGGACCGACATGGAAGCCTCCTTGGACTTGCCCGTCCAATGTAAATACAGATAAGAAATTCTTCGCTTACGAGGATAAGTCAGATCATTGGCAGAGGTCATTTTACACCAATGAGGGCATATATATGAATGAAGACATTGATTTTAGCTGATGGAAAGGTGGGAGAGAGATGGGGGATGACAGGCAGCAAAAGGCCGCAGGTCGGACCCAAACCCGGGTCGCTGCAAAGGACCCAGCCCACATGGGGCGCACGCTCCCACTGGGTGAGCTAGAAGTTGCCCCAAAAAAGTTCTTCTTTAAAAGTAAAATGCTTTACTGATGGAATGAAAAACTGAGAATGGAAAAAGCAGCTACAGTTGTGAACCAAAATGATTTGAAAATGAAAGCTGGCGGGATGTAAACTCACTCTTAGTGATGCAGTGCTCGGCCGGCAGGAGTCTCTTTTTCATCAGACCCTGCAGGACCGACCGGACCGACGGCCGGTGGACCAACTGTAACACAAACAGGTGGGACTGGAAAGAGACAGGAGGGGGGAAAGATGTGTTTAAAATGGGTGTTGATTTGTTTATTGTAAGACATTTAATGTGTTGTGACTGTGGGAACCGATCGCTGACCCCTATTTTCCACCAGGCGCTTCTACGCTGCGTTCCGGAGGCGCCGCGAGCAAACGCTGCCATTCAAGTCGATGCTTGGTATACCACCAGCTGCGCCACGGCGCGTCCCAGAAGCGGCGCTCCGCTAAAGATAAAGATAAGCGCCGGGTCTATTTTCACGCAAGCCGCGGGCCGTTCAGACAGCCGGGCAGGAAGTGAAACAGCAAGAGTATCCAGTCAATTCACCAAAAGACCCCCCCAATTAGGGTTGCACAATATTGACAAAATGTGATATTGCGATATTAATTATGAATATTGCGATATCGATATTAATTTTGATATTTTTAAACATATGTAAAATTACAAAAGTTATGGGACTCATCAAAATAGATTCATAACAAATTAAATAAGTTTTCTTACAACTCAAGGTTTATTTCAACTGACATATTGGTCATATTGGACTGGTCCAACATGAAGAAATAAATAAATAAATAAGGAGCATGTCTACAGAACAGGACATGTTGTACTGGTTGGACAGTATAAAATATATAAATAAAGACAACAGGACATGTTGTACTGGTTGGACAGTATAAAATATATAAATAATGAGAACAGGACATGTTCTACTGGTTGGACAGTATAAAATATATAAATAATGAGAACAGGACATGTTTTACTGGTTGGACAGTATATAATATATAAATAAAAGAGAACAGGACAACTTTTACCTTTCGCTTCTCCGATTCGTTTCGTTTAATTGTCTCTATCCATTTCTTCACTTACACTGTCACTCTGTAGAAATATGCACACACGTGGTACGCTCCATAGGGTTTGTCACGTAGTGGACCCGTGCGTTGACGTGCACTAACATATGCAGTTGGCACGGTAACTGGCCAATGAAACATGATCATTACAGCGTTTCAAGCTCTAAATCAAACACAACTAAGCCACACAGCCAACGGACGGGACGCAGCGCTCCACAAAATAAAACAAAATATTGCATACTTATTGCGACACGTTCGATATAATATTGCGCAACGTGATATCGCGATAACGATATTGAGTCGATATATCATGCACCCCTTCCCCCAATATAGTAGATGTCTCTCTCTACAACACCACGGACGACGAGAGATGGAAAAACATAATACCACACCACAGATCTTTTTTTTTTTTTTTTTTTAAAGACAACGGCAGAAAAGAGAAGACATGCAGTTTAACTGCAGGAGTGCTTGGAGTGGAAGGTAGATACTAGCTTAATAAACACCTGATTGTTCTTTTTAAAGTACTTGTAGAGACAATAACATCTGGCAGTCGGGCAGCAAGACGCTCCGCTTCTGAGACGCTCCCGGTGTGGTATGACGCGTACACAAAATGCAAAACGCGTACACAAAATGCAAAACGCAGCGCAGACGTGCCCGGTGGAGAATTGGGATTAGACTGGAAGGGGTCATTCAGAGGCTACTTACACAACAGCAGGCGGTCACTGTGATCTGCACGGTGTTACGTCCCGGTTGACACACTGGCTTTAGGTACAAGGGCTTGTGGGAGGTTTTGTTGTCCCCCCTTTCAATGCACAGAGGAGTTGCATTGACACTCACCTGATATAGGATATAAAAAAGGGAGAGAATTAAATTAAATGAAAAGTACATTTATTTGATACTTTGTTTAGCCTCGTTTTTGACGGCTGAATCCAAAAAACTGTATTACAACATGGACTTTTAACACACTGCTGTGAGTAATATCCTTGAAAATATACAAATAATGATCACAACATTAGAGTTTAACAGTCAATAACAGCATCACGTGAGGACACTTTCAACCCAATCTAGGAAAAGAAGGCCACAAAAGGCCCAAAATAACCATGTAACCCTTTGAGAGAGAGCGCCATCTCAAAGACTCGAGCAATAAAATGTGAAGAAAGGTCGACGATGCTTACTTGAACAGAGGCAGGCCAGTTAGTGTTCATTTGTCTGTCCTCGTGGTGGTAACACTTGAACTGCAACTCCAGATCCGGTCTGCAGGGGGCGACACAACACAAGGCTCAGGGACAGACTGGGTGGGGTTATCAAACATTCCTCGTTTTCTTTATCTGGTGTTTTTCAAATCACTCAGGAAGAGAAATAGAGAGCTCTGAATTCACACTGAAGCCACATTTCATGTTACAGACGGAGTTATAAAACCCTTTTATGGCACTCCCCAAATAAATTTCCTTTAAAACACTGTTCCTTTCCTGCCTCCATGATTCTTTAGAGAGTAAAAGCTTAGTTTGGAGTCATGACAGTGGAGAGATTATCTTTAATCTTTATTTGAAGAAAAATCCCTTGAGATCTCGTTTTCAAGGGGGTGCCCTGATGCACATCAGATAAACACAAATAAACACATTTATAATTGTAATGACGATCAATTAAACAATCCAAACGACACAAACCGGGAGCAAAATTATCCGCAGAGGTCTCCTTCCCTTCAAAACAAACGGACCTGTTAATTTAAACCGGTAAAAACACTGACAAGGAAAGTGACTTTCACTTTATCCAGCATGGTGAGTCGGACGCTATATAAAGCTGTAGAAAGAATATAAAGTGACATGCAGCTGAGCTGCCTCGCCGTAGGTCAGACGGCCTATTATTCTGACAGCTAAATAGTCCGTTACCTCTATTAACACCAAAATACAAATACAACTACAACTATCTCTGTGGCAACGCCTTTCACCGGTCTATTCTGGCACGTATTTCAGCAACGTGGACAGAGGGTGTACGTCCACACAGCAAGGGACACAGACACACACACATAAATACTACATTATATTTCCAAGTATTTCTGTTGTCCAAGCTTTTGCCATTCATATATTACAGGTGGGGAACTCGCAGTACTACAACTACACGCTGTCAGTCAACGGCAAAAAAGAAAAGCACGGAGACAGTTATGAGAAGGACTACTTCACAGACCTCATAGTAAGTCTCACACACACACACACACACACACACGTCTATATAGCTGTCTGAATAACGGCAGTCCCCGTGCGGGTTGACAGTGATTCTTGCGCGTGCATCACGGTGTAATGAGCATGGCCTCGCGGCCCGCTGCGATGACTCTGAATGGTGCACATATGCGGATTGCAACACTTAACCTATGAAAATAAAATCAACCATCATTTATCAACACTGATGAGGAGCTCGTGAAAAGATGCAACAGGCCAAAGGCTTAAAAATATGGAAACAACAGTTTGTGCATACGCTACCGGTCAAAAGTTTGGGGTCACTTAGACATTTCCATTCCACTCCATTCCAGACAGAATACCAGCTGAGATCAGTTTGTTTTTTTAATCAGGGCAGCAGTTGTCAGATTACATTATGTGCTTACATAACTGCAAAAGGGTTCTGGACTGTTGTAGATAGAAGTGGCTGAAGAAACGCTTGACATCCATGCTTTTTGGTCTAAACGTCATACCCAAATTAAAAGTGGTACAGCTCCCAGATACTTTGACACTCAGGGGTGAGCCTGATATCATTGGAAAGGTGATTGATGTGGGTGTGTTTGTGTATGTGTTTGTGTATTTGAGAAGTGTTGTATTTTGTAGTTTTTTGGCTTTTTTCTTTGCACTTTTCAAATGGAAATAAAAAAACAAAAACGCACAGACATATCTGTAGAAGATAATTCATATAAAATCAATTTTTCAGTCTTTTGGCTTCTGGACTTTTTCTGTAGTAAGCTGAGACATGTGGCTATGGCCTTGTGTTGTCTGTCACCTGTCAGATGTGTTTACAGCAGTGTATTCTAATCATTTTACAGATGTATGACTTGGACAGAAATAAAAAACCTCCATTCTAGCCTCTGTAACTCTGTGTCAGTAAGGCCTAGAATCACCCTGACACATGTAACAAAAACTTGAGAGTGTTTCCTTTCCAATGATATCAGGCACACCCCAGAGTGTCAAAGTATCTGGGAGCTGTACCACTTTTAATTTGGGTATGACGTTTAGACCAAAAAGCATGGATGTCAAGCGTTTCTTCAGCCACTTCTGTCTACAACAGTCGGGAACCCTTTTGCAATTCTGTAAGCACATAATGTAATCTGAAAACTGCTGCCCTGATTAAAAAAACAAACTGATCTCAGCTGGAATGGAGTGGAATGGACATTTCTAAACGTTTGACCAGTAGTCCATGTAATTAGTAACGACACAAGTGTGCGGTAAAACAAACAAACGAACAAACAGAAGAGGCGAGGGCGTGGGATTGGAAAGTCTTCCTACCTCAACATGAGCGTTTTGTAGACGGAGTCTCTCAGCTGGAAGGCGTGGTTACTGACGGCCAGGTTGTGCTCCAGTCTGAACGGCTCCAACACCACGCCGTCTCGTACCGGGAACGTCAGGCGCAGGTCGTCGCTCGGGTTACCTTTAATGAAAAACGAAAGCCTGCCTTCAGGTGCGTTTCCACCGCAGGTACTTTCCACACAAGCACTGAGACACTTTTACAGGAACTTAACATGCGTTTGGACCGGAAACACCAGGGACTAAATTTACTTCCTCTACGATATCTATCAGGATCGTGTGTTTGCTTCAGCCTGTTTACAACTTAATCCACAAAATAAGGAAGTACTGGGTGCAACTAGTATCGATATTAGGGTGAAAGACATTAATTTATAAAAAATCATTAATTGTTATTATTAACGTTAGGGTTTCTGCTTTCCAGCTACTTTATATTAAAAAAAAAAAAAAAGGGAAGAAGAAGGGAGAGAAATAAACTTATTTGCTTGTTGTTTTATCATGGTAAGGTACACAAATAGCCATGAATAAAACACTCTGCAGACCCTTTACTGCCCTTTAGACAGGCGCTCTGGGGTTTTCAGTCACCTTTTCAGTAAATACAAAGAACTACATGATGACTCTTAATTGTCGTTTCCTCGTGTGTGTGAAAATAGTGTCGTCATGTTTTTTTTTTTTTTAACCCTCCTGTTGTCCTCGGGTCAAATTTGACCCATTTTCAAAAAGTTTCCATATCAGAAATTTGGGTTTCTTTCAACCAAATTGGCCAAAAACATATCGTGGATGGCTCCATACAACCATTACTCTTTACTAGTGCTGTCAAACGATTAAAATATTTAATTGCGATTAATCACATTAATGTCATAGTCAACTCGCAATTAATCGCACATTTTTATCTATTCTAAATGTCCCTAGATTTCTTTTTGTCCGATTATTTTTTCTCATTTTAATGCTCTTAACATGGAAAAGTGGATCGGCTTGCTTTGTGCTTTTGTCGCCTGGCTTTGACGAGGGGGCGGAGAATTGGCATCAGCTGTGTGCTTGGCCATCAGCTGTATGCTTGGTCATCAGCTGTGTGCTCGGCCATCAAGTGGTATTTCAGACTGGACGTGCTGCGATGATAGCTCAGTTCACAACGACAAAATACACAGATCACTTTGGTCTTGTCATTTGGCAACTTTTTGAAAGTAAACTTTCCATTCTGAATCTTATTGGCATCCATTTCGGCATCTCGCGCTCGCCATCCACTCAATACGTAACGTTAGCCTACTACTCTTTGGCCGGCTCACAAAGCCCAAACAAGTGTGTGCGGCGTGCCTGTTGTTTAGTTTCCGGTCTAGCTAGATCCGGTGTGGTGTTGTAGTTTTTCTAACGTTACTAGTTGTTGCAACAGCATGTGAAAAAAAACTACAAAGTTTGCTAGGCCAAAAAGAACGTTAATCTCACGATAAAAAAATAGACGCCGTTAAAATGGGTTTGCGTTAACGCCGTTAATAACGCGTTTAACTGACAGCAATACTCTTTACAAGTAAAATAAATGATCAGTTCACTACTTTCATTGAATTTGGGTGTGTTATTCAATTTTATAGTGTTTAAAAAAAAAAATGATCAAAGAACGTTGACACATTTTTTTGGAAAAAAAAACAAACAACAAAAACGTCCAAAAAAAGTGCAGAAAAATCGACAATAACATCGAAAATTTGTGACAAAGAAATTGGAAAAAAAAGTCTAAAAAAGTGACAAAAACGTCAGGAAAAACATCAGAAAAAAAGTGACAAAATGTTTTGAAAAAAGTGACAAAAACGTCACCAAAAAAAGTTTTAATTAGAAATTTTGACACAGAAAAAACAAAAGCTGCATGGTCGACGGGAAGACAACACAAGGGTTAAGAAAAAAAACAACGTTCAGAAAAAGTCAGAATATTTTTTTCTTCTTCCAAGGAACCACATCGCTTCAGGATCACCACAGACGCCACGTCTTGCCGTGGATCATGCCTGCAGTTGATGGACTAATCAAATAAAATATAGCAATCAGATTTAACAAGGGAGTACGTGATGAAAACAGTTCACGCAGCTCCAGGAAAAATGTAATGAATATTCAAACTTCAAACGTCTTGCTCTGCTTCTATCTCCTTTTGGACCGTCTGTTTCTGTGTGTCTCACACGGTGTCTTCTTTTTTATTTTTTGGGCATTTTTAGGCCTTTATTCGACAGGACAGCTGTCAAATCGGTTTGTTTTTCTTAAGCCTGGCCTGAAGCACCACATTTTTTTATTATAATAGCCTACAGGTAACCTATGTGTGGCTGTGATGAGCAACATGATATGTGATCCGTCCAAAGCTAATTTATAACTTTATAATCTCAGAGAATATCCAAGTTTTTTGTCTTCGGAGTTTTTTCTCTGAATATTATCCCCCTCCCCTGGCTCCGTAATATGTACTGTATATTTTTTCCAACAAAAAGGCCCTAATACGCTGTCATAGGTTTCTGCGATTGCCTAATCCAATAACGTTTTTATGACGTTTAAGAAAACCGCTTAATGGAGAAGATTGCATGTAGACGCACCGACTGTAAAGGACGACAGAACATCTTTGTTTTCTGTGGTGCGTTTACTGCAGAGTCGTGTCTCACCTGTAGAGACCTGCTGGGTGTTGATGTTGGGCTTGGTGTCCGGTGGGAGGTACGGGGGTTTCGTGTCCTGGCCCGGGGACAGGTAGGGAGGTATGGACGTCCCGGGTGTCATCGGAGGCGTGGGATTCCCTCCCATCGGGGAGCTGGGATATCCGGGCATCACTCCACCCCGACCTGGCTGAGAGACGAGGATAAGGGGTGTTTACAACTCCAAAGTATCTCCTTAAAAAGCACCTTACGGTATATTTCTCTGTGTTATTCCTCAGTCATTTATTAGGGGATGAGTTGAGTGCATACATGACTTACCCCGTTGACTGCAGCCTGCGTAAAGGCGTTGTATCCTCCGGCTCCTCCAGGTGGCAGACTGCCCTGACCATTGAACGGCTCTGACTGGAAAACACAGACCGGAAACCAGACACTCAGCTAATGATCCATCCATCTGGACCCCAAAGAGTTCAACAGTGTTGAAGAAATTAGATCTGTATGCCAAGAAGTAGAGCCCTGCGCGGGACTGTTTTTTTAATCCCGCTCCTGCCCGCTCCCGGTGGATTTCTGACCATTACCGCCCGTTCCCGCGTTGTCAATAGATTGACCATTGATTTTGTGTCTTCTCCCCTCCCGCAGGGAAACTAGTTATTTTATTGTGTAGCGAAATTACGTTCTAGTGCATAATTACATTCAAGTGCAATACCAAGTTATTCTAGTGCAATATAAGGGCAAAGTGACCTTATATTCATTTATTTATTTCACTTATTTTAGAATGTGTTGTTGACTGTGGATTTATTTCCTTTCGTTTTCCCGTCTTTTAACACACTCTCTAACAGATATTCATGTTAAAGTCCTTGTTGAGTGGATCCCTCAGGTCGCCGTAGGAGAAAGGGGCAGGGCACAGTCACCCAGGAAAGAAGAGAGAGAGAGAGAGAGAGAGAGAGAGAGAGAGAGAGTCAGTCCCTCCAGAAAAATGAGATTATGCGATCGCATAATTCAATGCATAATCAGCAAAAGTCTGCATATTTATGCGGGGGCTGCATTTTTTTCAAATACGCCGCACTTTCGCCGCATAAATTGGCAATTTCCGCGCAAAATATGTGGGGCTCGCATGATTTCATAATCCCCGCATTTGTGGTTGCAAAAAAGTCACATATCTTAGCAGAAAAAATGTTGCGTTTACTTCACACAAGAGCAGCCATTTTCCCCTGTTGCCATGGGAACGTTATGAAGTGACGTTATGAAGTGACGTTATGAAGTGACGTTATGAAGTGACGTCCTGCATCCCGCATATTCCATCGCAGTTTTTAAGAAAACGTGCTGCATAATCAAGGATTTTTGCCCGCAACAATCACAAAAAAACTTTTTTCTGGAAGGACTGGGGAGTAGAGGAGTGTTAATAAAGGGTTTGGCTGCTGTTTAACTGGATGCACCGTGTGCGTTGCTGATTTTCTAATGAAACCTAGCTAGGCAAACCTAACAGTCGGTTACAGCACTGATCAGGAGCAGCGCTCCTAAATCCCGGGACCTGCTGTCTATTTTTGGACCGCCTGCTCCCTGCCGCAGCCCCGCTAACACCGCCCGCTCCCGCGATATTTGTGTTGGGTCCTGAGGGACCCGCGGGATCTCAATCCCAATGCACTCCTCTACCGTGAAGTTCAACAATTATAAGACTAAGTCATTGTGTTTGATTGATTTGTCAATACAAATGTCAGGAAATAGTGAAACATAATATAATACAACAGTGTAGTTTCCCAGGGGTTTTATCAGACCAACAGTGCAAAAACTCCAAAGCTATTCATTTTATTATCATGTATGACAAAGGAAAGCATGATATTCTAACATTTAGGAAGCATGAAACCGGCAAAAGTTTGTCTTTTCTGCTTAAAAAAAGTACTAAAACGATTATCCGATTACAAAAATAATACTTGGTGCAGCTCTAACCAACTTTCTAATCCCTAAGATATTCCGTTTATCACATAAGATTAAGAAAAGCAGCAAATCCTCATATTTGAGAAGCCGAAACTTTTCTTAACTTATGTTTAGCTTTTTTTGGTTAGCGTTTTGTAAAATCGATTTTGTTGCTCCAACATTTGATTCTCTTGACTTTGTTTCGCTCTTGACTGTTTCCAAATGTTTTTCAGTAATTGCTTTCATCGTGAAGCTGTTTGTAACTTTTGAAAAGTTTCATATAAATAAATCTTTACCAACTTACAAATATTTGAATAACAAACTTTGAGGGATTGCTACTGAACCTTTTTGTTGTGGGTTTTTTAAACACAGAATTCTGGCTGATTTGTTATTTTGGATGCACGTTTGAGGCCGATAGCAGCTTACTGTTTCTGTAGAGTGTGTGTACCTTATATCATTTTGGTTTTGTTTTTCGTTTTAATCAATCAGTCAAGAGTTGTGCCTCTAAATACAAGCTTCAGATAGCTTACCAGGGTGTCCCATTTCACATATCTGCATTATTTCTTATGATTGTACTTTTAAACTGTTTCGTGAATAAACTAAACTGAAACTCAAATATCCATGTCGGCCTCAGACGTCCGGCATCAGCCAGGCTCCGTTTTTATGAAAGGAAACGGAAGTGACTACCTTATAATACTGTGGAGGATTGGGCTGGCCGCCTCCAGGGGGGAACTGTGCCGGGTTGTGAGATCCAGAAGTGTACTGCCCCATGAGAGGCATCCGGCTGGAGGGGTAAGAGGGTGAGGGGGGGCATCGCTGCTGTGGACCAGTGGGGTACTGCAGAGGCTGGGTAGGGTACCCGGACATCCCACCAGAGCCGTACTGCTGCACTGGAAAACCCTGAACACACAGATAGGAAAAGTTACCGGCGTATAAGAGTTTATTGAGAAACCCAAGCAACTCAAATTACAAATCAAACAGAAGCAGCGCCTCACACCTGTGTTACAACACCACAAAAACACTGAGCCACCTCATTGCTTTGTTGCCAAATACATACTTTGTTGCACCGCTCCTCTATTATGTGTTTAGGTAAAATCATGTCAACCATACATTTAAACCTACATTGTGTCATTTTTTGAGTTGATTCTTAGCAAAAAAACTTTGTTCTTTCACAAATGTATGCTCATTCATGTGTAATTACTTCCACCAACTAATCAAAGTATTCTCGTAGAATCTGACATTCAGAAACATTCAGAATACATACGAGCGAGTCGCTCGAATGACGGCTGCCATGTTGCGACTCCATCTTTAAAATACATTAGCCAAAGAGGGACATACCTCCGCCTTTCGCCCTTGTACACCTATTGGCACCGTGACGAATGCCAGAGGGAGATTACTCGCCAGGGAAGCGAAAAAGAGAATTAAAACGACAACGCGACAGGCAAAGCAACAAGACTAAAGTTAATATTGGAGTGGCTAGAACAGCTGCGTGTAAACGATGGATAGAGCTAATTTCGGGTTCGGCCACCGTAGGAGGAAGGGCTAGAAAGTAATATTCAGTTGGTTGTCATATACAATTTCACCGCTAGATGGGAGAAATTCTTACACAATGTAGCTTTAACAAAAACTGCCCAACATTCAGCATAAATATTGAGCAGAGCGATGACACATTGTAAACAATCTGGCACTGCAATGAAGTATTAAACAAAGTGATGAAACACGCTGGAATAATAACTTTCACATTTATGGATTCGAGACTAGGGCTGCAATTAACGATTCTTTTCATTGTCGGTTATTTTTTTGTACAAATAAATGGATTAGTTGTTTATAAAATGTCAGAAAACTGTGAAAAATGTAGATTCAGTGTTTCCTGTTAATTGACAAATCAAAGAATCAATGCTTATAACTTCTCTACAGTTTGTTGTAACTTCTCAAACAAGACATCCAGTCAGAGCCCAGCTGGCATTTGATGCCAGGAAGTGGTTTATATTTATATTTTCTTTTTTATAAATGTGAGCAGTGCGTTTGCTGTTGGCTTGAGGAAACCACACCACTGCAGGGAAATCATCTAATGTTAAGATTTTAAGAAGTGCGTCAGCCTTCTGCATTTTGAACGTATGAGCAAACATCTCCCCCACCCCCTCACTGACCTCTGAATGGAAAGGCCGTTTGAGCCCCTGCTGTTGCCCAGGATAACCCCCGTGCTGGGCCATCTTCTGAGCCTGGGCAGGGTGAGAAGGATACAGGCCTCCGCCGGGCGGTGGAGGTCCCGGCCTGGAAGAGACCATCCCTGGAGGGCCGCGGGGGCCCGCGTGAGACAGGAACTGGGTGCTGTAAGAGGATGCTCCACCCATCTGGGAGGGAAAGGGAAGTACAACAGCAGGGGTAAAAAACAAAGCTCACTGGGTATTTGACAAAAAGTACAGGGGAGTGTGAACAGTGTGTCAGAGAAAGTGAAGTTATTAAAACACTGTAAAAGGCACGTTCAGTCCAGAAAAAGCGATCCGGCGATTCGCCGCAGAGTTGTGCGGTGGTGGGAGTGTCACCTAAATGGCCCATTTGTTTGACATCCTGTTGTGTTCTTTAACCCCCCAACATCTAAAAGGTCCAAATCGTATACAGTAGAGGATCAATAAGGATTTTTAACAGTAAGCCATTCACGCCAGAATGTAAATAAACACAACAATTAAACATATACACAATTTACTTTGCCTAGTATGCTCTATCTAATCACACTGTCTTACACTCCCTGTATTAGTGCTGCATCTTGCATAGATTGTAAAATATTGATCAGTGATCAGGTTGCAAATGGACAATTCGCGTTCCAACTACACCTCCTGTTAATGCATTTTCCTTACAGCTGGCGAAACGGTGTGTCCATTATGTCAAAAAAAATGAATGCATCTTGTTTCTCCACAACTTCACTGTGAGCCGTTTGGAAATGAATGACTGCACTTCAGCTGAGGAGCTGTAGGAGAAGTCACTGTTAAATTATACGGTGTTGCAGACCCAAATCATCAAGTTCTTTTTTCACCCTTAAGGTTGCAAGGACCGTGGTTTATGCAGAGTGAGCATTCGCTCTCTTTTGCATCCCGCACGCGGTCAGTCAAAATTATTTCATTATTGGCAAATCTATCTTTTAATAACCGCTTGGTTTATTAATTAAAAGCTCTCCTCCCACTGAATTTCTCTCCTTGAAAATTTCCTAAAGACAGGAGTCGTTTCACAAGTTAGGAAAGTCAGTACTTTTACTTCTCGGTCTAAAAGTAGAACCAAAGATGAACAAAAGGTTTGGCCAGTTTGGACTGATTTCCACGTCTCAATAAATACTACCTCAGAACCAGTTGTTTATTCTTTCTAAAATGGAATCTAAAGATGTAGCATTGTCAGCATTAATGAATAAATATGTACAGATACATTGAGACGCATGATGTTGTACAGCCTGCGTTTGCTTTGTTCATTTGAATATATAGTATATATATATTCGTATGTGTCTTTTTTGTGTCTTTGTTGATGTCCTGTCATGAGCACACTGAAGCAAATCCCTAGCAACTTGCACCGAGTTGTATGGCAATAAAGTATTGAATCGTGAAGTGGAAACAGAAATGACGATAGAGTTCGCGAAGCTCCTAGAGTGACTCTCATTTTGTAAACAGTTCTGAGGAGTAAATAGTCTGGCAAGAGAGAGCCGTGTCAAATGAGGTCATGTCTCTGCTGTTAATAAGAAACATGTGTCATGAATCTGTGGAAGCAGCAGAAATAACAGCTTCTGCTTTGCACCCCTCCCACGGCTCTGCAACCAAACGTCACAACTCCAAACCCAGCCGGCGTGTGTAAAGCCTGTCTCAACAACTGTCCTGAACTTTAACTTATGAGTCAATAAACTTGTACCAAAAACAGGTTTGGTAGGAATTGGACAGAGATTCTTTTTTTTTTTTTTTTTTTAAACAGTGCTTGCGTGGACAGGTTTTGTTGTTGTTTTCTGACTGTTGAAGAAAGAAAAAAAAATATGTGTGACTAGGACTTCTTTTTTGCTCTAAGAAGGGGGAAAAATATGCACATTTTGATGCAACTCAAGACAAATAAATGACTCTAAATGGCTTTATACACACTGGCCCAAGTTGTGACTGGAAACTGAAGACATCCTGTGCAGAGATACTGTTATTATGATGTCAAACAAAAGAATAAAAAAATGCCAGAATAGGTTTCAAACATGTTAATCTGCAACGACAACTGACATGGACAGGCTAGATCTGCACTGGATCTATTTTTTGGGCAAAAAAAACAACAAAAAAAGATGAATAAAATGACTCAGGATAGGGTTAAAAGATCCCAGGCTCCCGTACAGACCGACACATTTACCTGGCCATAGTTCATCTCCTGGTTCTGCTTCTCCTGTATTGCCGCGACAGTTGCCGTAGCAGTGGCAGTTGCTGTGGCAGCGGCGGCGGCAACGGCAGCGGCAGCAGCCTGAGTGAAGTCTGAGGGAGGACGAACGCCCATACCGGCACCTCCACTGTTACCAGAGTAACTGCAAGGAGGAGAGGAAGACGTGGAGATGAGTGGGCGGTGAACTAAGTGAAATGAGCGTGTGAGTGTGTGTGGTTTCGTCATGAGCGTGAGTCAGAGCAGTGGGTGAGAGCAGCCACGCTGACATATGTTGATGCTAAAACCCCGCAGAAATGACACAAAGCATTGTGCTACATAACACACAACACTGTTCAATTATCTTAACTCATTTCCATTTTATACTTTATACCATTTTCTTTCATGATCAAAGCCACGCATGAGAATGTATGTTGCTTACAAAAAACGCTCAGTGTTAAAGCAACAGGAAACTCAAGGTTGTGAATTATTCTCTAAATAGGTGTTAATTATGTTTATGCGCTCCTAGAAATAACATTAATTGCTGTAAATGGCTCTTATGTTGTTACACTATTACCACATAATGAACATTTCTCTGCCTGGGTGTGTCCTTTGTTGGGTGATTGACTGTCAAAGACCAACAGGTGAAACAAGTATCTGGAGGATTTTCCACCTTAAAAAAAATCCACAGAGCTCATTCCAAACTACAAAGAAAAAGTATAACTGTGTGCAGCAACAAACTGTAAACAATTGAGTTCAAGAGGCAGCATTGTGAAGTTGGAATTTCATGGAGCTCTGTGACAGGTGAGTTTTTAGCTGTGCTAGCAGTGCGGCTTTAGGCCCCATTTACACGTACATGTTATGTTATTTTGAAAAACGGAGACATTTCCCTTCATTTGTGCCCTTCGTTTACACGCAAATGGAGAATTCGAGTCTTTTTAAAAACTCCGGCCAGAGTGGAGATTTTGGAAAACTTCGTTTGCGTGTAAACTGAGACAAACGGAGGTTTAGGCAGCCGAGGAAGTGAGGAAGAGAAGAGAGAGGAAGTGATTCGTTGCTGTTGGTGCTAATTTCGGGATTCTGATTGGCTAACGTGGGCTTTAGCTTCTCGTTACACTGCTACCTACAGGTTTGGCGTGCTCTTGACGGCATTGATGGCATATGTACACGGCTACGTGTAAACAAACACTTTTCTGTAACTCTGTATCTCAACAACTATTGGATGGATTGCCATGAAATTTGGAACAGATATACATGTTCCCCAGAGGATGAATCCTACTGAATTGAGTGATCTTCCAACTTTTCCTGTAGCACCACCATGAGGTTAAACTTTTGGCTTTTCAGTGAAATATCTCAACAAATATTGGATAGATTGTCATTCATTTTGGTTTCCGACGTTCATGTTCCCCAGAGGATGATTTTTAATCACTTTGGTGATTATTACTAACTGACTCAATCTAGTTCCATCATTAGGTCAAACTTCCAATTTGTCCAATACTTTAATTGTATGAACAAACACCTGCAAAATGAATGACATTACCATCAGCCTCAGCTGTACTTTGAGAACTTGATCCTAAGACAAGTTATATTCATATATATATATTCATTTGAAGTCATATTGAAAGTATAACTTAGTGTTAAATTCACAGCAGCTGACATTTAGTGACCAGAGGAGCAGTGTACCTTCCACCGTAGCCCGAGGACTGGTTGTAAGCAGCACTGGGACGGCCGTACATGACTGGCTGGCCGTAGCCCTTAGAGACGGCGTCTCCGTATGACTGCTGGCCCATATACTGGGAGCCCATGCCAGGACCCATACCGGGGCTGCCGCCAGGCATCATGTGACCACCAGAGCCCTCACCCGGACCCATGGGTGCCCCAAACACCTACATGGGAAACAGAGAGAGGTGTCACCTCAGTCAACAGTCATATGAACCATAACAAGTGAAGTCAATCAGAGAGAGGAAGGTAGAGCGAGAGACGACATTCTACAGTCATACTCACACCAAGAGTCACACTGAAAGTTAAACTGGGTTTAAACATGAAGTAGAGAGGCCGACATCCCAGAAACATAACATTAAATTAATGACCGATGTCTGTTTCTCAGTAGTTATGGTGTGTGAAATCAACACAAAAGGTTTACAGACTGATAGAGATACAGTTACACTAATAACATTTTCTTCTAAATGACATGCCATGACCAGTTGATTTCAATCTTGCACTCACAGTGGCATTTCCTTTGGTAACACTTTATTTATATAAAGTTTCCTGGAAATACTTTGTAATTTGGTACTTATAAGGGAAATAAAGTCCTTGAAAGAAAAGCTCCATTCACACCCAAATATAGACTAATTTAGGGCTGCAACTAACAATTATTTCTTTATCAATTAATCTGCACATTGTTCAGTTTATAAAATGTCAGAAAAGAAGTGAAAAATGGCCATTATACCTCCCCCACATCCCAGGGTGTTGTATTTATGCAGCTTTTTTAATTCAATTTACAGTCCAAAAACCAAAGATACTCAGTTATTCAAGAAACTGGGACACATCCTCCGTGATGTGACATGGGGTTAGAGCTGGGCAATATATCAATATTATATCGATATCGTGATATGAGACTAGATATCGTCTAAGATTTTGGATATCGTAATATCGTGATATGACATAAGTGGTGTCTTTTCCTGGTTTTAAAGGCTGCATTACAGTAAGGTGATGTCATTTTCTGAACTTACCAGACTGTTGTAACTGTTCTATTATTTGCCTTTACCCACTTAGTCATTATATCCACATTACTGATGATTATTTATCAAAAATCTCACTGTGTAAATATTTTGTGAAAGCACCAATAGTCACACTACAATATCGTTGCGGTATCGATATTGAGGTATTTGGTCAAAAATATCGTGATATTTAGAATGCGTTTGATAGGGCATGGGGACCGGTCTTGGAACATTTAAAGGGTCTGAGGGAGGAAACTGAGTGATGAGGGGTCACATATATTGATAATGTAGCATTAACGGTTTCAAAGGGAATTTGTCTTATCTCTTTTGACTCCTGGTTTTACTTTTTGGTCTCTTAGTCTTGATATTTGCTACGGTGCCTCATCACAATTGTATTCAGAATCCGCCAAATAATTACAACTGTAAGTTCTTGGTTGCTGCTTATTGTTATTGATGTTATTGTACGAATAAGAAAATGTAAAAAAAAAAATAAAAAAAAAAGTTGCTTGTATGAACAAATGCAGTCTGAACCCAATGTTGATCTGCAATAAACATATTTAAAAAAAATAAATAAATAAATAAATATCGTGATATTTGATTTTCTCCATATCGCCCGGCCCTACATGGGGTCATCAGGTGTTTCGGGTCTCGCAACATCAGACACCCTCTGCCATGCGACCCAGCCAGGGTTGATCAGGCCCTGACTTGCGTCCCAGCAGCAAATCGAATGTTGTGCGTGTAATATTTCCAAACATCCCAGAATGTGCACACGTTTCTTCCCTTATAATAATCTTTGCAGCTCTCGTCCTACATCCTGAAGGAGATGTTTCCCACGTCGATAAAATGCATTTACTCCTACACTTATAAGTAGGAACACATACGCATCAATCTGAGAAGTTTGGGAGCATATTTAATAGGTTAAAAATGCTCTAATGTGCCAACTGAAGCAATTAGGCAGCACACTTCTACTTACACTGAAGCGTAGGAGTGAGCTTTAAGAGCAACTTCTAAGTGTTCAAAATCAGTCACATTAGAGAGAAACAGCCATGTGGATTTAGCTTTACATCTTCTCCTTTGGAACTTTCTTTAAGACGAGACATTACAGGCAAAAACATGTTTTTTTTCAACGTCATATGAGCCTTGATTTCACTTAAATAATAAATAAATAAATACAAGCTTTTCTTTGTGTCGTTACAGGACGCAAAACAGGAGGAGAAAAAAAATGCTAAATGTCCCTGGGTGCTGAGACGTGTGTTGGTGTTACCTGACTGTGTGTGGGATTGGTCACGCCCCACACTGTGGTTACTACAGAGAGAGATCCTGGGTGCTGATTGGTGCCTGGTTGCCAGGAGACTGGGTCATTCAGGAAGGGGCCGTCGCTGCTGCAGAAAGGAGATGAAGCTGAGTTACTGGGATGGTTAGGAAGGTTCAGGAGGGCGCATTCATCCAGATATCAATAACGGTATCACAGTTAGGGCTGCAACTAACGATTATTTTCATTCTCAATTAATCTGTGCATTATTTTCTGGATGAATGGATTAGTAGTGTGGTCTCTAAAATGTCAGAAAATGGTGAAAAATGTGGATCAGTGTTCCCCAAAAAGCCCAAGATGACGTCCTCAAATGTCTTGTTTAGTCCACAACTCAAAGATATTCAGTTTACTGTCACAGAGGAGAGAAGAAACTAGTATATGTTCACGTTTAAGAAGCTGGAATCAGTCTTACTTTCATGAAAAAATGACTCAAAACTATTATGAAAATAGTTGGCGATTAATTAAAAAGTTGACAACTAATGGTTAATCTTCGCAGCTCTACTGGAGGAGACAGAGTGAATATTCGTCAGGCGGGAAGTTAAATGTGATTGTACTGTACGCACGTAATCACTTTCATTGTGGGTCAATGTGCCAATAATTGTCTCTATTAAAAGGTGCTCTAAGCGATGTTTGGTGACGTCACTTCTTGTTGACGTTCAAAGTATTTTCAAACAAAACGGAGGCTAGCTTGCCCCTCCCTCCTCCTCATCCCGTCCCCTCACCCTCCCTTCCGTGCTACCGTGCTCTAACCCCCCCAACCCCCACCCCTTCTTGACGGTTATTGGCTGAAAGACTGTTTATGTTTGGTGGTGCAGGTTGGCGCAGTTTGTTTTTGTTGCCGTTTGTGGAGCCTGGGCTGTCTACAGAGACCACGTTTTTTTTTACAGTGTGTTCAGGGGACAGGCAGCTAGCAGATAGTGAGGAGATGTTTGGTGTATGTGACAAAAAATGTAGTAGCCTAAAAAACGTGTGACATTGCTTAGAGCACCTTTAATAGTTTATATCATATATAAATGTCAGGAAATAATGAAAAATGTTTCCCAAAGCTGAAGATGACGCCTCCACGACTCAAAGACTTTCAGTTTACTGTCACATAGGAGTAAATTAACTAAAGAAATATTCACATTTAAGAAGCAGCAATCAGAGAATTTGTTACTCAAACTGATTTAATCGATTATCTAAACAGTTGTGGATTAATTGAATAGTTGACAACTAATCTTTTTAGCTCTAATCACAGTCAATGTTTTATTATTTCCTCATTAAAAACAAAAGATGTTTAAGCACCTTATTAGGGATTATTTGTACTGCAGTAGCACAGAGACAATATCGAGTAAGAGGTCGTCAATACATCATTTACACCTCGGTGAGCTAACGATTAACCTGAGCATGGTTTATTCATCTGACGGTTGAGGTTACCCTCTGCTTCCTCCTTCTGAACCATTTCTCTAACAGAAAACTGCCACAGCATTACGTCATTTTGACATCTGTACCCCGTTTTTTTATATTTTACTGTCCATTTTTCACAGTTCCTAGGGAAAGAATCATAAGATCAAAAGACTGAATTTAACTGCATTGCTTTTTCTGTTTCTTTTTACAATCAGCTCCATTTCTGGGGCTGCATGTCGTGTCAGAGAGTTGGCAACACGTCTCCTGCTCTCATGGCTTTCTGGAGAGAAACGGAGCAGTCAACAGGCTTTGTGGCTGCACTCAATTAAAGTGTGTTTTGGCTCGAGTAAACCCAACCGAGATGCTTCCAAAAAAAAAAAAAAAAAGGCTGAACAGAGGACACTCAACAGTCGATTGCCTTTAGAGTTTGTAATTAAGGATTCAAAGCTGTTAGATTCATTCATTTTCTCTTACGGGTTGGGTTATGTAGACAACAGGGAACCCTGCATTTCTTTTTTCCCTCTCGTACCTCTACAGCTACAAGCTACAATGTGGATACATATTAAACAAAAACAAGACATTAAAATATTAAAGCGCCCATATTATGCTCATTTCAGGTTCATAATTGTATTTAGAGGTTATATCAGAATAGGTTTACATGGTTTAATTTTCATAAAACACCATATTTTTGTTGTACTGCACATTGCTGCAGCTCCTCTTTTCACCCTGTGTTCAGGTCTCTGTTTTAGCTACAGAGTGAGACCTCTACTTCTGTTCCATCTTTGTTGGGAGTCGCACATGCTCAGTAGCTATGTAAGGATCACATCAGCTAGCTGTTTGTTTCTACAACTTCGGTCAGTACAAGGCAGGATTAGCCGGGAGACTTCTTCTAAACGAGGGCGCACTTCCAACTTTGCGTGGAATACCTGCAGAACAGGGACATGGAAGTAGTTCTTTTCTAGATTATGGTGAACTAGTGTGTGTTGTAGCAGTCTTTTGCCATTCAGAACGAGCTAGCATGCTATGGTTAGCCACCTCGTCTGGGTTACCGACATAGAAAGCCGTGCCGATTTTGACCAGCTCACCCGGAGACTGAAGGCAGGACACATTCAGAAACCGTATCTCACTCTAAACAGCATGGATGGTTTTTTTCAAAGTTTGTCTGCGTGTGGAAGCACCAGAGACAATAACACCCCAAATCCCAGAAAAAGTGATTTTTTTCATAATATGTGCACTTTAACATTTGATTGTGAAAATAGTGCCGCTGCTCCCTTAACGTTCATTTCCCTGTCTGTGTAACTGTCCGATTGAGCCCAGCCTTTAGTGCAGATAATTCACAGCGAGTATAGTTGAGTTAACACAACTAGGGCTGGATCTGAATATTCGGATATTCGTTCTGTAGGTATTCAATTTTCAATATTGTGATTCGAATATTTGTTTATTGTTTTCCTTCAATACTGTAACAAAGTTGAGACGAATTGACAATAACGAAAAACAATAATTGTGAAATATATTCTACTTGTGCTACATTGGGGGGCTTAAGAAAACAACAGAACGTCACACAATGAGCCATTTAAGTGACACTCCCACCACCGCACAATCCTGCAGCGATCGAATATTCGCTGTTGATTAGTATGAAGCTTCGATGCAAAAAAAAAAAAAAAAAAATGGAAAATGGTATTTGGGACAGCCCTAAACACAAGATCAATAAGAAAGCACACTGTGCAGCCCAATATTTGCATAACAGTTGTGGATGGAAATATACATTTAACGGCATCTTTTGTGTGCAAACTTTCAAAAAATTCTGTCGAAATTTGCACAGCATCTGGATGTAAACTTGGAAGCCAGGTGACCTAAAGAGAGCCTGATTGTGATACAGACCACAGGAGCGGACAACAAACCATGGGTGTCACATGGTTCATCTGTGGACAGTGTGTGTGTGTGTGTGTGTGTACCTTTGTGGATTGGGAGGCAGGGAAGGTTTCATGGAGTTGAGGTGGTTCATCGGATGAACGGGGGGATCATCAGAGAGCCCCCACTGTACTTAAGATGCAGCCCTAAGAGGGAGAAAGACACATAAAAAGACCGTTACTTAGAGCTCATTTGCTTCACAGCAACAATTCATCATCACCATACCCCACACTGTGTGCACAAAGACACAGTGCCCTCCCACTCAGAGCCACTCGCTTTAATGTGTGTGTGTGTGTGTGTGTGTGTGTGTGTGTGTGTGTGTGTGTGTGTGTGTGTGTGTGTGTGTGTGTGTGTGCGCACGCACATCAAAACGTTAGCCTATCGCTGACTGCTGTAGCTCTGATACCTCTCAGAGGAGGGGGGAGGGAAGGGTGCTGGAAGCTAAATTTAGCTTGCTGATTTCAAAAGGAATTTAAGAGAACAGAGATGTGAAGAGGCAGACTCTTCTCTCAGCAGCACACCGACACTTGTTCTGCCGCTGAGAGGAATCATCTTGTTCTGCGATTTGCTTCATTTGATAACACCCCTGCATGTTTATCCGCCACTCTCCCTCCTTCAATACCAGATGTTTTCTCTATTTTCCTACATTTTCCTCATCCCCACTCCCGCTAATGATTTTCTTTATCTGACAGTGACATGCTAATTTTCCGACATCCCATACGCCCCCCCCCCCCCCACCCCCTCCTCTCATGTCCTCTGTTTGGTTTCCTATTTGCAGATTTGGGTCAGACACCCCACATGTTGTGCAGGGGAGAGTGGAGGGGCGTGGCTTCTGGGGCTACAGCCCCGAATGTTTTCTTAAAAGCCCTAAATCTTTTAGGCTTTTAAAAGACCTTAGACTGTTCTATGATACTACCTAAAGAGTTCTCATATAATTGAGTAAATGTTCTTCTGTTGACCTAATATTCAATTCAGAGTACTGAAGACCACATTTACTTGGCATTGTTGGGGATCATTGATTTGCAGTTAGAGCAGCCCAGATCATTATGATTTTTATTCAAATGCAGCAGATTTGTCAGCTTACCATTCATTCGATGTACTCTACTCAAGCATCGATAAAAAAGGGGTTTCAAGATCAGTACTCTGGATCAAAAGAAGTCCATTGCCTGCTTGGTTCTTTCGGTGAATGATTGTGGGGGAGGGGGTGGCCAGTGCCCCCTTCATTTTAAGCCTCGACCCCCCTCTGGCCCCCCTAATTGTGGCAAATATTTTCATTCATGTTTAACCCCACCTTTACAAAGAGGGGATATTATTCATGTGCAGAGATAAATAAAATGTAAGTCAACACTAAATGAGTATTCTTCTTCTTTGTTTATTGTTATATGTATTGTCAGTCTTTTGTAGAACCCAATCTATGGAGGGTTGGTGCTATGTAACACTTGTGCTTTTATTTGGTACCACTAAAATCGCATGTGGGCCTAGCCGGGCCCCTTCATTTGAAATGGTCTAGAACCGCCACTGTTTCTAACGGGGACGCTTTGGGAGCGATTGGTGGGATTGCTGTGGACGGAGTACACACGGAGATACACTGGAAAGAGCAAACTACGTTTAACCATGTACCATCATTTAATAGCTCACGTTACTGTATCGTGTCAACAGTTATCTTCATTTATTATTGTATGTGGCGTTTTCTTTTGCGGGTTCCATCCTGAGACTATTTAGCAGAGTCACCGTTGCAGCGTCCGGAGCTCAGCACCGCCCAAGAGGATTGTGATTGGGTTAAAGAGATGCAAACTGCATCTGTGGTGTAGCCAGACCTTACGAGAGCTAGCACTGCCAGACTACAAGATTAGTAATGCTGTTTACGCCAAATTTCTACCCTACCATTGTTATGTAACTCAGTTGTATGGGCGGAGTTAGCAATGGCTTTCAGCTGCACGGCTTCCGGGAAGGCTGCTCTCGTTTCCTCGCTCGTAGCTCCTCAGAGATCCCTCCTCCATCCTCGCTCATAGCTCCTCGGCGATCCCTCCTCCATCCTCGCTCATAGCTCCTCAGAGATCCCTCCTCCATCCTCGCTCATAGCTCCTCAGAGATCCCTCCTCCATCCTCGCTCAAAGCTCCTCAGAGATCCCTCCTCCATCCTCGCTCATAGCTCTTCAGAGATCCCTCCTCCGTCCTCGCTCAAAGCTCCTCAGAGATCCCTCCTCCATCCTCGCTCATAGCTCTTCAGAGATCCCTCCTCCGTCCTCGCTCATAGCTCCTCAGAGATCCCTCCTCCATCCTCGCTCATAGCTCTTCAGAGATCCCTCCTCCGTCCTCGCTCATAGCTCCTCAGAGATCCCTCCTCCATCCTCGCTCATAGCTCTTCAGAGATCCCTCCTCCGTCCTCGCTCAAAGCTCTTCAGAGATCCCTCCTCCATCCCCGCTCATAGCTCTTCAGAGATCCCTCCTCCGTCCTCGCTCATAGCTCCTCAGAGATCCCTCCTCCATCCTCGCTCATAGCTCTTCAGAGATCCCTCCTCCATCCTCGCTCAAAGCTCCTCAGAGATCCCTCCTCCATCCCCGCTCATAGCTCTTCAGAGATCCCTCCTCCATCCTCACTCATATATTCTTCAGAGATCCCTCCTCCATCCTTCACCCTTGATTCTCAGCGCAGGAATAAGATCTTTTCGACGTCCTTCACGAAAGCGGGCTCAAACGACGTCTGGTGCAAGCGAGGAGCTATCAAATCAGCTCCGTTTTTGTTTTTCTTAATGTTAAATAGTTCTATGTATGTGTTATTTGTTTCTGTATTTATCGTTTGCTTATTTCATATTAACGTTTAATATGTTTATATATGATGCACCAACAACAAAGGCAAATTCCTTGTAAGTGCTGTGTTTACTTGGTAATAAATCTTTTGCAGATTCTGATTCTGCAATACGAGTTTTGGGATTCACCCCTGATTTCCCTCCTATCAAAAGACATCGTCAGCCTCCAGACAGCACTTTGTAACTTCCATCACAGCTGAGCAGCTAAACCACACAAAGGACGAAGGACATGCAAAAGGTGGGTCTCTATCACAAGCTGCACAGACTGTACCTGCAGTGGAACGACTGAGACACACTGTTCTCTCACACTGCTCTCTCGTCTCTTTTGACCTCAACCTCCTGAGCTTCTCTTTACCCGCTACTCTATCAACCCAACTGCAAATTTATCTTCCCGCCCTTTCCCTCTTAGCTACATCTCAGCGAATGCCATCACACTGACAGCAAAAAAAACACTGGAGGCATTGAATCAACCCTCCGCTGACCCTCTGCTTTCAGCCACTACAAACGCTGTTTTGTCTGGACTGATTCCAGCTATTTGTGCAAAAAAGCAGATGAAACAGATAACAGAGAAGGTCTGATTCAAGTTTATTAACTCACATTTATTTCCAATTTGCCTTTTCAAATAACACTAGGGCTGCAACTAACGGCTATTTTCTCAATTAATCGATTCATTTGTTGGTCTATGAACAGTCAGAAAACCATTCAAAAATGTAGGGCTGCAACTAACGATTATTTTAATAATCGATTAATCTGTTGATTATTTTTTCGATTAATCGATGAATCGGATAAAAAAACAAAAAAACATTAATTTACATCAACTCGATACATACTTACATATATACTTGTTGTTTTAGTTAATAGTTGTGTTAAGGTAAGTAACCCAAAGAGCAGATACAGACAACACACACACACACACACACTTGAATTATTACCATCATTGTAGTAAGTGCGAGTTAAGTTCATTTGTACACCACATTTAAACACAGCTTAAGATGTCCAAGTGCTATAAAAGAACTTTAAAATGAAATTAAAAAGTACAACACACACAAATATATTTGTCAACAATAACTGATATGGGACCAAACACAGAATATATACATGACAACAGATTGAAAAATTAATGGGCCAAAAAAGGCGAGTGAATAAAAACGTGTCTTTAGTCCTGCTTTACTACTGTTATTAACGAGCTAACGCTAGCTTGTCATGCTAGTCAAGTTAGATAACGAGTAAACGCCACACCAGCACCAGAAGAGGGACGTTACGTTCCTCACTTCAGAACGGAACTAAAGTAGGATTGTGTGACTTTACCCTGCTGTTGAACTCCCTTCCTCCTCATCAAGGACTCCAACATGTTTACGTTTTAGGTGCTGAATCATCACCGTGGTGCGCCCGTGCCATGCCGTGTCGCTTTTGCTTATCTTGCAATTAACATGTTTTCGATTTATTTAGTGTGAATGCTCCCACACCTTGGATGACTTAGGTCGTACTGATTTCTCTGCCTCCGCCGTGTGTTTCAGAACGTTAAGGGTCTCTCTGGTCTCTCTCCGTATTTCCTCTACCCCAGCTCGGCTCTTTCTTCTTTTCTTTCGCTCCGCGCCGCACTCACCTCAATTGCTTTTATCTCCGCGACAGAGTGGCGTGTCGCGCGACACAACGAATCGATAAGGAAATTTGTTGCCAACTTTTTTTAATAACCGAATTTTATCGATTTTATCGATTCGTTGTTGCAGCCCTACAAAAATGCCAATCACAATTTCCCACTGCCCGAAAGGGATTTCCTCTTGTTTTGTGCAACGTTAGAGTCCAAAATCTAAGCCAAAGAGAAGCAGCAAAGTCTCATATTTGAGAAGCTGGAATAATCAAACATTTGAACAAAAATGACAATTGATTCGGTAAACAGTTGCAGAGTTAGCTAACCAATTGGCTAATCGTTGCAGCTCTACATAATACCATGGAACAATTGTCTACACATTGTGTGAACCAGCTGTTTTAATTAGGTTAAGGTTGCAATCAAATACTGATGCAGAAAGGATTCAACCAATGATTATTTTCTTGATTCTATGAAATGTCAAGACACAATGGATAAAAGAGTCTAAGGGGAAGTCTTTATATCTCTTATTTAGTCTGATCAACAGCCCAAAAAACCCAAAATATTCAGTTTACAGTAATAAAAAAAAAAAATTCCCATTTTAAGGAAACTTGAATCAGCAAATGTTTTGCTTTCTGGCTTAAAAAAAAGACTGGAATGTTGAATCAAATATCAAAATAGACGGAGATTAATTTTATGTTAAGGATCGCCTTCGGGTTTAAACCTCTTTTTAATTTTGTGTACACTCATCTTTTGATCAGAAAGTTCCTGATTGTAGAAGTTTGTTTGGACAAAGTTATTTCATGGTTACTGTTACGTCCCGCTGCTGGAAGCCTCTACAGTGAAATACAGTCACACTTTACACCGTTTGGCTGTCAGCATTTTAACCGTGTTTAAGCCAGCTACTAGCTAACGGTAGGCTAACGTCATCTGCTGTCAAGTGTAATGTTAACTAGCGTCACGTGCAGCGATGCGTCTGTTGCCTCTAACGTCTGTTTCGGAGCATCAGAGAGCAGTGCAAGACGTTTAAGTGGCACCGAAATGAGGCACCGAAATCTGCGTTGCTATTCGGTCCGGTAGATACCGGTCGTTAAGGCACCGGTGCCGTATTAGCACCAGGTTTCGGTACCCAACCTTATTCATTAATAAAAAATAGTTGCATGCTCAGGGTTCAACAATAAGGGTTGCCCGATGGCCCGGGGCAAGTAAAACGCCACATTGGGCCAGTAAACATAACAACCCAGTTGCCCGTTTGGGCATCATCGTATGATAAAGGACGTTGTCGTTCTCTTGCCCACGTCGGTGAGCGCTTGTCGAATGATTTGATTTGAATGTGCAGTCGGCCAATCAGGATTTGAGTGGGTGATTTTGATGCATTTTCTTCCGCTTTTGATGCTTTTTTAGGCTTTTAAAAAGGGGTTTTTCTGACATTTGATGCTTTTTGTGATGTTTTTTTCTGGCGTTCTTTTTGGCACTTTTGACGTTTTTTTGAAGATTATTTTCTGGGGGCTTAAATGCCTTTAATTGATAGGACAGCTGTAGACAGGAAAGGGGGATAGAGAGTGGGGACGACATGCAGCAAAGGGCCTCGGGTTGGACTTGAACCACAGACCGCTACTGTAAGGACTGAGCCTTGGTACATGGGGCGCACGATCTACCGGTTGAGCTACATATACATTTTTTAAACCCTTTTTTTCAAAGTTTGTTCCGAAAAAAACTTGTAAAGGGTTAGGGTATAAACTGACTTCGGGCAAGTAAAAACCTTTCATTGCTTGCCCGACTGGACAAGTGAAAAAATAACCTTTATGTTGAACCCTGACAATATAGCTTTTAATGAAATCAACTTGAAACAACCAAATAAAAAGGTTGATGTTTTAATGGAACCTCTTCATCATAATTTCATGCCTGGACTGCTGTGATACAGTGAAGTCCAACAGACTTTACAGTGTAACTGTTTTAAAGTAATCATCATCATCATCATCAAACTTACGTTTTATAATTAAAACACGTAACACTAATTCCAAACACGCTGAAGTCTCTACGGATTAGCTTAATGCTGCTGATTACAATAGGAGCCAAACAGCTATAATCAAATTCAATTAAACTAATAATCAATTCAAGTCAAGAGAAATCAGCTATTAATGTTCAAGTACGTATGAATTGCTGGAGGGGAAGAGAGGTTGGCAGCTAGTCAGGAAAGATGATTAAATACTCCCTCCGCTACTTAATCAAAATAAACAAATACACTTTACATAATTTATTAGCTGCCAGTCTGACCACCGTGTGAATGAATCAATCAAGGTTCAGTGAATCCTTTATAATGATACCCACGGGGCGCCCGGGAAGCTCAGTTGGTGGAGCGCGCGCCCATATATAGAGGTTTACTCCTCGATGCTGCGGCCGCAGGTTCGACTCCGACCTGCAGCCCTTTGCTGCATGTCGTTCCCCCTCTCTCTCCCCCTTTCATGTCTTCAGCTGTCCTGACAAAATGAAGGCATAAAATGCCCCAAGAAATCTTTAAAAATTCTTTTTTTTCTTAAATAAATAAATAAATAATGACACCCGCTGCTCGGTGGTGGAATGTAACTAAGCATATTTACTCTAGTTCTGTTTCAGGTACATGCAGTGGTGTAGTCTCCGTGATACGCAGGTATATGCCGTATACTCACTAAGAAAGCTCCAGAATTTCCATATACCCACTTAGAAATGTGCAATGATACGTAACAACGTTGTTTTGGGACAAAACTTTCACTTTAGATATTTGTTTTCCGAAAATACGGGTCAAGTAATGTTACCGTAAACTGAAGAAATGCTTCGGAACAAGCAGAGAGATTAACGTAGTATACCCACTACAATAAACTAGACTACACCTCTGGGTACATGTACATTTTCTGCTACTTTATACTTCTACTCCACTACTTCTCAGAGGGATATATTGTACTTTTTACTGCATTAACATTTATTTGATAACTGTATTTCTTAAGTTACTTTTCAGCTTAGGAATTTTGCAAACAAAAACATACAAATGTATAAAATGTGATGTGTCGCATTGTTATAGATTAAAATACCCAAAAATGTAATCTGAAATGTTTCAGCGATTAATCGATTGATTGATTTGACAGAGCTGCAAAGATTAATCAATAAGTTGTCAACTATTAAATTATTCACCAACTATTTCAATAAGGTAAAGGTACTTTATTGTCACATATACATACATGGAGCGAAATTCATTCTCTGCATTTAACCCATCCCTCAAGGGAGCAGTGGGCAGCCAATCACAGCACCCGGGGACCAACTCCAGATCAGAGCCAGGTAAACACGGGGAGAACGTACAAACTCCACACAGAAAGGCCCGGAATGACCTGGATTCGAACCCAGAACCTCCTTGCTGCGAGACCACAGTGCTAACCATTGGGCCACCATGTAGCCGATAATCGATTAATCTGTTCCGAGTCATTTTTTTGTGAAAAAAAAGTTAAACTTCTCTGATGTCAGCTTGTTAAATGTGACTATGTTCTAGTTTCTTCTCTCCTCTGGGACAGTAAACTGAATATCTTTGAGTTGTGGACAAAACAAGACATTTGAGGACGTCATCTTGGTCTTTTTGGGGAACACTGATCAACATTTGTCACAATTTTCTGACATTTTATAGCCCAAACAACTAATCTATTAATGGAGAAATTAATCAACAGGTTCATTAACAATGAAAGTAATCGTTAGTTGCAGCCCTACAGAAAATTGAAACTATTTTGAAACTGATTTATTTCATGGTGTCATTTCATGTTTCCAGAATCCATAAGTGTTACATACATATTTTTACTTGTAACAAAGTATTTTATAGTGTGGTATTAGTACTTTTACTTAGGTAAAGCTGGATACTTCCTCCAACACTGCCTATACTTGAGTAAATGGCAGGTCATCGACGATGACTGGGGGGTATAATCAGGATTTTTTTTAATGGTTTGAAGATTATAACTTTCATGAAGAGAGGATTTATTACACAATCGTTGTGCAAGACTGCATTCGTAAGTGATGACTGAGAGGGATTACTTTTGTATTAGTCTATTAGGAAAATCAAACACATTATACCTTTAAGGGCTTGACAGCCAATATCTACTCCCAATAATGTCTGGAAAGTACTGAAAGAGAAGTTCTGAAGAAGGTCACTGTCGGATAACGCGACTGCTGGATGAAAACAGACTGCACAATACACAAGCCTTACCGGTTGATCTTGCGGTGCACCTGCCTTTAATAAAGCTCTAATTCAAAGTCTCAATGGCATCTGAGAGATTACAAATTAAAAGCCTCTTAAATACAGCGGAGCACCAGTCATCATGAGAGCAAAATGCAACAATGAAAAGACAAGATATTATTACTCCGAGGAATGAAAGACTGTCTACAACAAATAAAAGACATATGGGGCCCTATCTTGCACCCGGCGCAGTGCGGCGCAAAGCCCGACGCAAGTGTCTTTGTTAATTTAAACAGCAAATGCACCTGCGCCCATCTTTGCGCCCATGGGCGTGCTGGTCTTACAGGGAGGTGTGTTCAGGTGCATTCTGGGCGTGCTGGTCTTACAGGGAGGTGTGTTCAGGTGCATTCTGGGCGTATTGCTATCTTGAGGCAGTGGGAAGTGATCGCACCATTGACCAACAAAGACCTGGTCTAAAGTCAATAACGCTGCATTTCATTGTTATTTTAACAGCAAATTAGTAAAATGCGCCTAGGCTCGTGCACAGCGTGATCACACTATGCTTGTTACACACACAGGGACGCACAGCAGCACACACACATGCAGAAGATTACAAATAAAAATATTACAATGTGAAATAGTGTTATGATATGATCTGCTCGCGCACTTTCACTTCACGCACGAGCAGATCAGTTTCTTCTCCTGAAAATCTCTCCTTCCTGCTCAGCAAATCCTCCATCATAATAGCAATGCTCCAAGGTCCAAACGCACCTGGCTTTTAAAGGGAATGGGAGATGATCTCTGATTGGTTTATTGCATGTTACGCCCAAAACACAACTATGATTAATTAAGACACTAAGTACAACCCTTTAGAACCATGCGCCCGGCGCACGGACCCTTTTTTCCGCCATCAAAAAAACTTTGGACACGCCCTAAACGCACCTGCGCCAGGTGCTTCAGGCCGTGTGCTTAGATCATTAAAATAGGGCCTTATAGACACTGTGAAGAAAAGATAAATTAAAAGGTCTGAAGGGCCTATTATATGTTGTTGTTGTGGAAAGTAACTTTGTACATTTACTCAAGTCCATTTTCGAGGTACTGGTACTTTACTTGAGTATTTCCAGGCATTTTTTCTGCTACTTTCTACTTCTACTCCACTACATCTCAGAGGGAAATATTGTACATATCACTGCACTACATTTATCTGACTGATTTAGCTACTTTGCAGATTCAGATTAATAACAAAATATAATCAATAAATAAACTACGATGTATTATTATAGATAAAAAAGGTTACAATTATTTATTGATCCCCGGTGGGAAATTTAGAAACTACCCAACAGTATTTAAAGTAAGGTTGGGTGAGAAAAAACGATTATTTCGAACATTACATTTTGTAAGTAAACGCCTATTTTATCTTGGGTTCCGAAGGCGAATTCAAAAAGTTCAAAAAGTAAAAGTATAAAAGGGAAATATCACAGTTCAAGGTGTTTTCACTCTTGATTTTTTTAACTGTTTCACTGTTTTTTTAAGTTCAATAAACGCAACATCTTTCCAAAAGTCAGTAACCGTGTTAAATAATCCTGATTTGACCAAAATAATTGTGATTAGGATGTTTCCCATAATATAGCAGCCCTAATATGGTTACAGATCAACAAGGTGCACACAGGACACGTCCTACAGAAAACCCCAAAACATCTGGATGTATCAAACATCAGCAGGCTCAGACTGTAGCTGTCAGTCTTTTTAACCACCATCTTCATTCAAGACTTCTCTGCCTTTTCATATGAGCACTGAGCCGAAATAACTACCCCAGCCTGGCTTCCAGCCAAGACAACATGTTATTGTACCCATGATACATTCAGGAAGTCATGTCCAAAAAGGGGAAAAAACAGGCTCTGGCTACCTCATAAAATACATTGCAATACAACAACAACTCATGCATAATAAAGCAACTGTTGTGTGAAGCATCAAGGGTGTCAAATCAGCTTTTGTTAAGTAGAACAAGCAGAATTTCCTTTCCTAGGATTTGGTTTTCTGTGTTGAAATCATGCAAATAATATCTGAATGCAAAATGTTCCTGCAACCATAAAAACAAAAACATGCTGCTCAAATTTGCAGCAGTGCAAAGCAGAACAAAGCATGCAGTGTACATGCTGTGGAGGAGTGCAGCCTCCCTCTCTCTCTCTCTCCCTCTATCTCTCTCTGTGTGTGTGTTATCAATTACTAAAAAAGATAATAGCAAATGTTTCGATTCACCTACCTGAGCTGAGCTGGTTAAAAAAAAAAATGTTGCAGCTCACCGCAAAACGCAAGTATAATTGGGAAATAGTGCTTATAATAAATGTAATATCTAGGTGATAATGCAGTGTTATATCCTCATGTTTGAAGTATCTGTCTTGTCAGTGCAAGGAACTGGAAACAAGAGCTGTGTGGAGGGTCTTTAACACGCTGCTGCTGCTGCTGCTGCGCCGATGGCACCGTTAGCTCCCAACGGCTATTTAGTTAGCTTGTTTTACGTAGCCCTTAGCTTGTTTTACGTTACATTGACTGAACATTTAGCTAGCTACATGATATCGCAAGCAAATAGCTTGAAAATTAATGACTGTAACCGAAGCTTACCTTTTGCCTGCTCCGGCTGCCAGACGAACGATGAAGAGCCGCTTGGTTGTAGACGGTTAGCTCAGCGGCTAGCTCAGCGGCTAGCTAGCTAGTGTCGCAGTCCAACGGCTAACAAGACAAGACAAGGCTGCTTGATTACCGTGTTGTCGAGCGTATTGATAATATATTTTTATTTTACTTGTCACACCCCAGACTGCTGGGGAGTAAGTAAACTATAAATAATAAGTATAATGATGCTACTCTTGTGTGTTGTAAACTCCACCCATAAGCTGTAACTGATAAGAAAAAAGCTTGTTGCGGTCTGTGCTTGGCTTGGGGCAGGACATAACCTGGCAGCTCGGCAATACCTTCCTCATTGCACAATGACCCTCTTTAATATATTCATGAGATCACAGGGCTAAATGTCTCCCACAGAGAAAGGCATTTTCCTGTCCCTCCTCCTCCTACAAGGCAAGGCAGACTGACTGCAGACCAGAGCAGCAGATCATTTTAGAGAAGAGAGAGGAGGGGAGGAGGAGGAGGAGAAGGGAGGGGAGATGATCACAATCAGAACCTGCTTTAATGGCCAAGTAAGTGTGAACACATGCAGGGAATTTGGCTACTTTGTGTTGTTCTCAAAGTACATACACATAAGTATACATGGCTAAAACAAGGGAAGGGTTTAGGTTTTGTTTCAACATTGGGGGGGGTGAAAGGGGGGGTCTGGGGGTCCTACTCCCCTCAACATTTTGAGCATCCAACACTTAATTTCCTGCATTCTGGTGAATTCGTATGCATCAATTTATGGTGCAAATGTCTTTATTTATGTAAAGGAAAGTATTATTCTCCTGTATTGTTCAAAACTTTCTGCATATTAAAAACATCACACAAGATCTTAAAGCCATAAAGCTTTATAGCTCCAAAGTTTAAAGCTACATAAAAAGACATCACATCTTTATTTTTCACGCTCCTGTTGTGTTCTTTAAACCCCCAATGTAGCACAAGTAGACACAATTCTGTTTTCCATACATGTTTTGAGCCCCCTGAACATTTTTTTTAATCTCTTTTGGGGAGTGGGTTGTCTCTCATATATTTTAAAGGGGACAAATCTACCTCTTCTAAATATTGGGGGGGGGACAAATTCCCTGCATCCCCCCCGAAATCTACGCCTATGGGCGAAAAACAAGGACAACAAAACTGAACAAGCAAAACATAAACATTTGACTGCTATGTACAGATATAAGTTTGGATGTAAAATGTTTATACATGCATTAATATCTGTGTAAATACACAGTGTTTTCCCTAGGTTTGTGGAAAACTTAAGGCTGATTTATGCTTCTGCGTGGAATCGACTGCGTACACCCGCAGACCCCTCTGCGTCACCGCGAACCCCTCTCCGAGCCCTCCGCCGTAGCTCGACGTGCACCTCCAAAAATGTGTAACTTTGCGTCGAGGCGACGCAGACCAGAAATTCTTTTTTAATTTCATATCATTTTGGACCATTATTATTACCATATCTGTGTCTAAACATTGTTAAAAGCTAGAGCAGATAAAAATATATAATAAATAAAATAACACTCAAAAAGCTTAAAGACAAAAACTTGCTTAAGAAGTCCACTGGGGACCAACTACAATCATTAGATCTGAGAAAAGTCATTTAGTTAGTTTGGATTCTTACATTGTTTTTTTACATTTATTAAGCTTATGTGGTGCCCAAAACGCACATGGGTGCTGCGCCTAAGCCTAATTTTTGGGAAAACCTCAGTATACTCATGTAAACAAACAGCTGTGAGGATTGTAAACAGTAAGACAACAGGGCAATCCAAAAGGAAAGGAAATTAATAATGTAACCGGTTGCTTATATATCTGAGGTAGGTGGAAGAGCTGGGTTAAATTAATCGCTTTTCCAATTAAAATGTTTGAGTAATCTGATATTGATTTAAAAAAATCCTGAAATCAATCTTTAATATGTTAATATGTTAATGTACTGTTAGTCCTTTTAAGTATAAAAAAAACATTAAACAAGCCTTTTGGGGGTCAGTTCTTAATGTAAACATTAACCAAATAATATCTGAGGGTGTCCTCCTTGGCTACTAGGAAATGTGTAGACGGGGTCTAGATGATATATCTGTATATCGGTGGATATGACAGCACATGCAGTGTATAATATTTGACATGTCTAAATTATGCGTTGAAAGATGGATGCTTGGTGTTAAAGGGTTAAATCGCGGAAAATGACGTCACCCGTGCGTGGTCACGTATGTATGATCCATGAGTGTAAACTGGTCTGTGATTTCCCCTGCGTGTATGTGTCACTGTGACCTTCTATAATTCATGAGATCACAGGGGCTAAATGTTTCCCATAGAGGAAGGTATCTTCCTGTCGCTCCTCCTCCTACGAGGCAGCTGGCTGACTGACTGACTGACTGACTGACTGCAGACCAGAGCAGCAGATCATTTCAGAGAAGAGAGAAGGAGGGTGGAGGTGGAGGACGTGAGGGAGGGGAGATCATGGAGAATGACGTCACCCGTGCATGATCACGTACGTATGATCCCTGCATGCAACATGGTCTGTGATTTCCACTCTTGCACCTGCATTAGAGCTGCAAAGATGAATAGTTGTAATCGGGAAAATAATCCACAGATTAATCGACGATGAAAATAACCGTTAGTTGCAGCCCTAGCCTGCATATACGTGTCACAATATTACCCCCCTCAACACACACACACACACACACACACACACACACACACACACACACACACACACACACACACAGAGAGGTGGGTGGTGTTTCAGAGTCAGAGTCATTAAGAGGTGTCTGCAGTATCTTGCCAGAGGGCAGTGCAGCGTGGAGAATTTAAAAAAAAGTCCATCCTGCCTGTGTTTTTCAGACCTCTGTTGCCCTGGAAACAGGTGCCGAGATTTCCCATTTCTTCATTTTTTTTCTCTCCACACTATCCATATCTCTCCCCACCACCACCACTACTGCTGCTGCTGCTGCTTCCTCCCCCCACGACCTGCCGCATAGTACAATCACACACACACACTTTACACACTTTACACACAATTTCCAATCTACTACTGCAGTCATTTCACAATGTCACAGCAGGGCGGAGTGACTGACTCCTCCACCACATAGCTACACAGAAAAACCTGAGACGCCACAGAGGCATTGACCCTCCTTTAACTCAGAGACTGAGTGCTGCAACAACCTGACCTCCGGGAGGAAATAAAATTAAAAAAAGGGAGGGAGAGAGATAGAGATAGGGAGTTTTGAGGAGACAAAGAGGGAGTAAAAACAAAGCTGCATGCACTCTCAGATTTAAGAATGTGGTTTATCTCGCTTGCTGTGAATTCGATGGATGCGAAGATAAAGAAAGGGGGACAAGATGGAAAAGTGCCCTTCTCCAGTGCTTGAATTTGGTCCCAAAAAAAAAGGTGCCGGCACCCTTATTTAAGGCTGTAACTGACACTTATTTTTTATCGTCAATTAATCTGTCGATTATTTTCTTGACTAATTGATTAGTTGTTTGTTCTGTAAAAATGTCAGAAAATGTGGATCAGTGTTTCCCCAAAAAAGCCCAAGAAGACGTCCTCAAATGTCTTGCTTTGTCCACAACTCAAAGATATTCAGTTTACTGTCACAGAGGAGAGAAGACACTAGAAAATATTCACATGTAAGAAGCTGGAATCAGAGAATTCTCTGATTCCAGCTTCTTAAATGTGAATATGTTTTATTTATATATTGTAAGAGCCAATTAGTGCTCTTGGTATAAATAGGAACCGGGAAGCACATAGGGTTTTTGACCACACAGACACACAGACACACACACACCAACGCCACACAAGCATACACAAGCAGTAATTTGTCTGGAAACCCAACGAATATTTCATGGAAATAAATTGAACCAATGGTGTTAACTGCAAATAGGACTTTCACTGATCAAAAAGGTAAAAAGTGCGTAAATTACTCTACCCCGTAGAAGAGCACCTCAGGGGCTTAAAGCTTGGGTTTAGCCTCTACACACATATATATATATATTTATTTATTTTTTATTTTTTATTTTTTTAAGCGCCCCATGTACCAAGGATCAGTCCTTACCGCAGTGGCCCGGGTTTGAATCTAACCTGTTCCTCTTTGTTGCATGTCGTCCCCGGTCTCTCTCCTCCCTTTTCCGTCGACAGCTGTCCTATCAATTAAAAGCAAAAAAGCCCCCAAAAAAAAATAATGCTAACGGGAACGTTATAAGGTCCAGACAGATGGTTCACCATATTGAACACACTCTCATTTCATAACTGTAGGTGTTGTTTTTTTTAATATTCATGCATTATGAAAGTGAAGACAGGAAGGCATACAAGCTGCCACCAGAGAGACACGTTTACGCGCGGCATGTCTCCACACTTTCAGGCCTTTTTAAGTCATCCTTGTGTTTCTGCGGTGTTATGTGTGCATACCAGTGTGATGACTTCTCTTTGGCAGGAGGCAGAGCATTCCAGGGAAATGGCTGACCTAGAATAACACTCGCAGACGCAGGACGACTGAGCGAGGCAGCGAGTGAGTGAGTGAGTGAGTGTAGTCCTCCACCCTTTTGTTGCCCAAGCATTACTTTAACCACTATTTCCGAACAGACATACGACATTTCATGTGGGGAAACACGGACACACTCACTGCGTAGTACACACAGCACTCGTGACTATCATCACAAGAACTCATGACTGCGTTTCGCCCCACAGCTTCTATACAACTCCATTATCATGTCCTCAAACCAGACAACATATGAATTGTCAATGACCTTCCATCTACTCAAGTAGAGGGCTGCAACTTGTGATTATTGTCCTAATTGATTAATGTTAGAATATCAGCAAATAGTTTTAAATGCCCGTTACAGTTCATGTTTTGGAACAGCTTGAAATTATTAACTCAAACTAGAACAAATCTGAATTTCCCCCCCCACCGCCATCAATGACCTTCCATTTAGGGCTGCAACTAATGATTATTTTCATAATCTATTAATATTAAAAAGGCAGAGAATTATTTAAAGTGCCCGATACAATTCCCTAAATCCCAAGCTGATATTTTCAAACAGCTTTTTCTGTCCAAAACCCCAAAAATGAAGGATTTACTATGAATGAAACAAAGGGAACGTTGGGTATTTTTTCTTTAAACATGACATTTATTGATTATGAAAAACTACAGAATGTAAACCAGACAAAGTCTGAATTTTCACCCTGCGGTCATCAATGACCTCCCATTAATTCAATTCAATGTTATTGTCGATGAGACAATGTGCAGGGTGCACATATGTAACGAAATGTAAATCGTGGCTTCCAACAAACAAGCGGCCACACTGATGTCTTCAAACAGCTTGTTTGATCCAGTCAACAGTCCAAAACCCCGGAAATGAAGGATTTACTATCAATGGTACGAGGGAATGTTGGGAACGTATCAAAAATTACAGAACTTAAACCAGACAAAATCCTAATTTTCACTCTGAGGTCACTGAATCCCAAGTAGAGCTGAAGATCTTTGCCACAACCTTTCAGGTTCGGTCTTAATTTCTATCATTTTACACGATCTCGGGCTTGCGCTCCGGGTTGCACGGTAAATGAGCGTTGATGCGAAAAGTGATCAGAAAAAGTGATGCGTTTCGGTTAGCGCGAAAATGGATGCTAAGGAGGTGAAATGGAGGCTGGCCTCTGGAGGACTTATTTTATTTTTTTGTTCCAACTTCCAAGTGGCCTATAGCCTCCGTTAGTCATGAATAAATTATGTTAAAAAAATGTATAAATGACTCATTCTTGACAAAAGGAAAAAGAGCTGTGTGAGTGCGCACATTTGAATAATGTCGTGCTGTAAACGGGTTCAGGCTTTTAATAAGCGGTCAATCAAAATGTACTTGTCAGGCTCGGGCCGAATTTTTAAGGCCCAATTACAGCTCTAATCCCAAGCTGATGTCTTCAAATAGCTCAATGAACCAATTTACAGTCCCAAACCCCTAAACTGGTTGCCAAACTCACCAGACTCCATTTAAATAATCAGTACTTTTAGTATATATAGAGACAGCATATCTTCACATGTAAATTGGTGAATTAAGGGTTTATTTCAACCAAACCAGAGTGGTGATTGTTGGAACAGTGGAATGACGAACCAAGACGGCTTTTAATAGTTTTACTTTGTTCCTGTTGACTATGAATAGCGTGTGTTTAACAATGAGGAAATGAGTCTGGTGAGTTTGGTGATGGTGATTTCGGGGCTATTTCATGTTAAACAAAAAGGATCTTACTCTTTACCAAAAAGCTCTATCTCTGTAGGGATCCTTTCCATAATGTTGTCAGACACTTAGAATAATAATCTGAGTCTGTTAGTGGCAAAACCAGCTAGGGTGTTTCGGTACACAAACCTAGCTGGTTTTGCCAACATGGAACCGGTTCCTACGCAACCGGTAGGAATCAGTGTTGATTAATACTGGACCAATTTCAAAGATTCCTATCAGTCACTAAGACACAAAAACACAGAGAAATAGGTTGAATCCAGGTTGAAATTTACCGAAGTTACCCTTTAGTTTCTTGTTCTTCTCTCCCCTTAATCGTCTCCCGTCTCTCGACCCTTCAGATTTATCTGGTGACCCTTTGGAGGGGCCCGACCCCTAGGTTGGGAACCTCTGGACCAAAGTATCCAACAGTATATAAAGTAGTAGTTAAAGTAGCTCCACCTGGAGCGGCCACAGCAGTTACCTGCTGCTCTAACATTGATAATTACAGAGATACAAGAAGTAAAAGAAGCAATACTATAATATAAAAATACTACATTACAAGTGAAAGTATTCACAGCCAAAAGTACTCATTACGCAAGCCGGCAGCATTGAAATGTTGTAGGTGGTTAACAATTGTATATACAGTTGAATAGTTTGGATCAATATATAGTATTTTATAAGATGAACATATGTTTTAGATGTAAAACATATATTTGATATATAATACAAATAAATAAATACATGTAGTGGAGTAAAAAGCACAGGATTTCTCTTTGAAATGTAGTTTTATAAATGATTATTCTAATTGTATCCTTACTCTTCTTATTCTTATCTTGTATAATCTTGAAAAGATTAGAGAAACACATTCTTTTTGGTGGTTGTGTGAATCACAGCGGCTCACTGCTGCCACCTTGTGTTAAAAAAAACTCCACTAAATGCAGCATTGTTCTGGTGTATAGTTTTATTATTTTTGCCAAATTATTCTCAACAAAGTCATAATTATATAATACTCGTTGCATAAAGACTTACAGCTCTTTTCTACAGCAGGGGTAAACATTTAAAATCACTTGTCACGTGTCAGTGGCCACAAGTAAAAGAAGCTGTAAAAATACTCTGTCACAATCTTTATCTTTATCTTGTAATACTTGTACAGTAATTGAGTAAATGTACTAAGTTACTTTCCACCACTTGTTGGTGTCATGAACCAATTGACGTGTTAACAAATATGTTAATAGATGTATTTATTAGTAGGATAACCCCTTGATTTTCGAGGGGGTCCTTAAAACAATTAAACAGTAAATACAAAACACAAAATACATTCACAAATACATACATCACTCCCAAGCCTAACTGCTCCAACAACAACTGATCCCCCCCCCTCCCCCATATACACACAAGTAAACACAGTAAATTTGCATACATCCCAAATATGCTGCTATTTTAGTAGATGCACAAACAGGAGCCAACTCATAAAATAAATAAATAAATCAACAAAAATCGTAATATGTCAAATTAGAAACAAGAGCAGGTTAACTGTAAATAATTAAAGACAGATGAAGTAATTGATCTAAGTGAAGTGGGCAAGGTATTCCGATCAGATGGTGCTTTAAATTGAAAGGCACGTCGTCCAATTTCTTTGGAGATTCTGGGAACAAAGAAAAAGGGGTACACAGTATGTCTCAGACTATATGTTGATCTATAAGTAGAGCTGGGCAATATATCGATATTATATCGATATCGTGATATGAGACTAGATATCGTCTTAGATTTTAGATATCGTAATATCGTAATATGACATAAGTGTTGTCTTTTCCTGGTTTTAAAGGCTGTATTACAGTAAAGTGATGTGCTTTTCTGAACTTACCAGACTGTTGTAACTGTTCTGTCTAGTTCTTAGTCATTATATCCACATTACTGAAGATTATTTATCAAAAATCTCATTTTGTAAATATTTTGTGAAAGCACCAATAGTAAACACTACAATATCGGTTGTAGCGGTATCGATATCGAGGTATTTAGTCAAAAATATCGTAATATTTGATTTTCTCCATGTCGCCCAGCCCTATCTATAAGGGATTAAATGTTGTTTCAAATAAGTAGGATAGTTAAAGAAAATTAATTTAAAAAATAAAATGCAACCAATGTTGAAGTTTGTTTCATTGAGGCTGGTGTAAGATAATAAATAGTTTATCTGTGTGGTGATATCATAATCTTGCAGGCTGTTATGTTGTTTTTTTTAGCTTAAAGATATCTACGCTACTATTTGTTAAACCAGTGGTGTAATCTAATGCATTGTAGTGGGTATACTGTACTGTATATTGGCCAGAATCTGCCTTTGGGTGGTGGGGGAGTGACCTCCCCAAGGGAAGTTTTGAGCATCAATGACTTCATTTCCTGTATTCTGATACACCTTTATGCATCAATTAACGGTAGAAATCCCTTTATTTAGCCTATGTGAAGAAGAAAAACACAGATGACAATTCAAAATATATCAAAAATATAATGTAAAGTATGTTGTTGCGTGTCATTGGGCATTTTTAAGTGGAAATCCTGGAGCTTTCTTAGTGGGTATACTGCGTATACCTGCGACTACGTACACCACTGGTTTAAACTACTTCAACTTCAACTTCAAACTACAGGTCAAATGTTTTTAAAGTCGCTCACGTTTAGGTTTTTATGCTGCGCACTTCACTTGACTTCACTTCACTTTCGTTTTGCGTCGAAGTGAAAGTAAAGTTGACTCGGTGTGTTAAACGTCTTCTTTACTGCGTTGTCATCGATGAACGCTGTTGCTTTAGATAATTAGGTGAAACCTGAACACATTTGGCGAAGCCTTTGGTGAAAGGTGAGTAATTCCGTACACATGTTTTTATTAATGCGGTTTATCTCGAGCGGAAAGACAGATTTCACCAGTATCAGGCCAAAGTCCTGTGAACGTCAAATGTAGGCTACGGTATTTTAAGTGGTTCATTGTTTGCCTTTCTGCTTTTAAATACGACTATTTGAAAGAGTAGTTGTTCTCAGATCTGTGATTTACTCAAATGAAAGTAGAAATGGTCTAAAAATACTCCGGTGGTAACGCCTTCCATTACAGCAGTGTACAGCGTAATAATACGTAGCCTAGTACTCGAGGGTAAAAATCCTACTGAGCAACAATCTGAACGTCTGGGAGGAATTTCGAGATCTTTTATCCTGTACTTAGTTGTTATTTAACTACTCTTATATTAATATTAAAAGGTAGGATGTGAGCAGGGGCGGAGCCAGATGTTAATAAACTTTGGGGTGGGGCATGCTCCATTTACATTCACTATTTTCAAGACATTAGACAAAAGCATGGCTAAAAATCTGTAGATCATTTGGGAAAACATGATAGTTGTGCATCTTGCACACTACTTTGCACTATTACTTTTTGCACTTTACATCCCACTCCATGTGTACTTGTCTTGATATTATGTCTTATTTGTATATTATGTTGATATGTGCCTATATGTATATTGTTGTCTCTGTTGTACAGGATGTGTCTATATAACGATTTGTCTACTGAATGTTTACTACTACATGTCTATTTGTTGAATGTATAGAGTTAACACCTACTGAAGTCAAATTCCTTGTGTATGTAAGTATACTTGGCCAATAATGTATACTTCATTAATACTTTATTAATCCCGCAAGGGGAAATTACAATGTATAAACAAACAATAAATCTGGTTCTGATTCTGATCCTATTTTTTTTTTTCTCGCTTTTTTTGTCGACGTTTGATGCTTTTTGTCGATGTTTCAGGAGAGATTTGGCATAACCCGGTAATTGATTATTATTGTGTGCAGACGCGTAACCCATTTAAGATGTAAACAAGAGTTATCTAGGTCTGTTAACCCCGGGGGATTAGAACTACGATTTTAGGCAGAGAAAGGCATTTACGTTGCGTTTGAGAAACCAGCGTTTGAAAGCTGAATATATTCGGGATTTTAAACTGCATGGTAACACACTGAATGTTGCGTTTTGTCTCTAATCTCCAGAGATGGACGACAAACGCCGCAACGACAGCAGCCAGATGACAGAGCTGCTTCAGCCGGAAATACTGCACAACGGGGCCGCCTGCTCCTCATCCTCCTCTGAACCCCCCTCTTCCTCTGCACCCTCTTCATCTAAACCCCCCTCTTCCCCTGCAACCTCTTCCTCTAAACCCCCTTATTCCTCTGAACCCCCCTCTTCCTCTGCATCCTCTTCCTCTAAACCCCCCTCATCTTCCTCTGAACCCTCTTCCTCTAAACCCCCTTATTCCTCTGAAACCCCCTCTTCTTCTGCACACCCCTCATCCTCCTCTGCCCCCTCCGGTAACGGAGATGTACGTAGTAGACGTGTGGAGGGGGACGAGGCGGGGAGGATGCAGAGGGAGGACGGCGCCTCGTCTTGTTGTCCGCTGAACGACCTGAAGCGACTTCCAGAGTGTGACAGAAAGCTGGGACCTCTGAAATTCAACCATGTGCACACGGTCCTCGTAGATGTGAGATTTGGTCCTTTTGTTGGTCCCTTTTTTTTCTTATTTTTACCCAAATAGAGGTGCTTTCCGACCGCAGTAACATCCCCCATAAGTAGGAACTCGTTTTAACCGCAGGGACCAGGGTCTAAATTGAGGGGCCATCCACACAGAAACGCTTTTTGGTGTAAACGCACATGTTTTGCATCGTTTTGGCTGAAATTGTTTTTGTTTTTGACTATTGTTTTTTTTTTCAGGTTGCTGCTTTCAACGATGGAAAAGGACCTTTGCCTCAGAGAGGGAGAGACATGTGGAACAGTAACTTTGTGAAAAGTCCATGTTCACCATCCAGCCTCATGATCAAGACTGGACTTATGAAGGTGTGTTTGAGACTATTAACTGATCTACATTTATGCTGGCTTTATGATGTGATCCACATGTAGCTATGGCTGCTGGATCATGGACAAAATCATAATCACAATTGGGGCTGCACAATTAATCGCAATTCTATCGAAATCGCAATATGGACTAGTGCAATATCCAAATCGCAGAGGGGCGCAATATTTGTTAAAGGCGAAATATGTGTCAAACTACAAATCGTATCGTACAGACTAAAGAAAATGTCTTTGTTTTGTATAAATCCTCGCTAAAATCACACTATAATCATTTTAATTTATTTAATTTTAATATTTTTCTATGAAAATGAGAATAACGATACAAAAATTATTTTTCCCTCTAATATCGTGAATCATATCACAATCGCAATATCAGTCAAAATAATCGCAATTAGATATTTTCCTCGTATCGTGCAGCCCTAATCACAATTAATTTGGTCCATCTTAAAATCAGGATTGTTTTCATATTATGACTTTCGCAAAGATGTTGCATTTATTGAACCTAAAAAAAACAGTGAAACAGTTAAACAAATCAACAGTGAAAACACACATTTCCCTTGAATACTTTAAACTGTTTGAAGTTTTTGAATTCCCCTTAAAATGAATTTAAAAAGTGGCCGGGTTGGCTCAGTGGGTAGAGCAGGCGCACATATACATAGAGGTTTATGCCTCGACGCAGAGGTCCAGGGTTAGAATCCGACCTGTGACGATTTCCTGCATGTCTTCCCCCCTCTCTCTCTCTCCCCTTTCTCACCTAGCTGTCTTGTCCATTAAAGGCGGAAATGCCCAAAAAAAAAAAAAAGTGCACTTTCACAATCTTTTGAAAACAAATGGAACACAAATAAAAGACAAACTAAATGTATGCCATAGATCTGTGTCATCCAGAACACAAGACAATATAAGAGTTTGCTCGCAAAACGTAATGTACAAAAAAACTATTTCTCTGCGTTAAATTGTTCTTGTGATCCTAAGGAGCTGTAATAAAAATAGATTGATAGATTGCACCGCCCTACATGTAGCTAACTCTATACCAAGTAAATAATGGATTGTATCAACACAGGAAACATCTGAAAGGTTGGTATTATTGAATGAATCTTTTCTGTCCACAGTCACCGACCCAGACGAGGAGGTGGGACGTGATCTCCAAGCAGCTGAGCGCTCTGGCCAAGAAGACCGCCGTGAGCGTCGATGATGTGAAGGTACGTTGTAGCAGCGGTGGAAGAAGTATTCATTACATGTCATTTAGCTGACGCTTTTATCCAAAGCGACTTACAATAGCTGTATATGTCAGAGGTTGCACGCCTCTGGAGCAGCTAGGGGTTAAGTGTCTTGCTCAGGGACACATTGGTTGATGTATCGCAGTGGGAATCGAACCCAGATCTCCCACACCAAAGGCATGTGTCATATCCACTGCACCATCACCACACCCAAAATTCTGTCTGGGCTATTCAGGTCCTTTACTTAAGTAAAAGTACAAACACCCTACTGTAAAAATACTTACAAGTAAAAGTCCTGCATTGATAATGCAACTTAAGTAAAAGTATGTAAGTATCATCAGGAAAATGTACTTAAAGTATTAAAAGTAAAAGTACTCAATGCAGAAAAATCCTCACATTTTAGAAACTGGAAACGATCCAAACAGTTCTGTCAATCAACTAAGTGTTTAATCTGCTCATAATTTCAGCTGGACTTGTAGCCGTTCTATAGTTGGGTAGTTTAATTTATAATAAAACAGATTTTATAAACTACATGTGTTTTATTTGCAAAAATCTTAATGTGTAAAGTAACTAGTAACTAAATCTGTCAGATGAATGTAGTGGAGTAAAAAGTACAATATTTCTCTCTGAAATGTAGCGGAGTAGAAGTAGAAAGTGGCATGAAAAGAAAAGACTCAAGTAAAGTACAAGTACCTCAACATTTGTACTTAAGTACAGTACTTGAGGAAATGTACTTAGTTACATCCCACCACTGCGTTGTAGGTAGAGCTGCAAATATTAATCGATTAGTTGTCAACTATTAAATTAATCACAAACGTTTTTATAATTGGCTTGAATCACTATTTATGAAAAAAGTTAAACTTCTCTGATTTTTAACTTCTTAAATGTGAACATGTTCTAGTTTCTTCTCTCCTCTGGGACAGTAAACTGAATATCTTTGAGTTGTGGACAAAACAAGACATTTGAGGACATCATCTTGGGCTTTTGGGAAACACTGATCCACATTTCTCTGACATTTTAGAGACCAAACAACAAATCCATTAATCGAGAATATGATCGACAATGAAAATAATCCTTAGTTGTAGGATGTTAATAATATAAGTTAAACAGTTAAAACATAAAAAAATATTTTTGCATATTACACATATTCTTCATACTAAAACAACTGCACATTCCATCTTCTTTGTGTTATTTTCTCTTAAAACAGATGTATTTTACATACTTTGTATTGTAAATTTCTATTTTCTATTTATGATTCTCAACTCTTTCCTCTCGCTGTGTTTATTGGGACCGTTTTGCACCAAAACACAGAGGACAAATTCCTGATATGTGAAATCCTAAACCTGATTCTAATCTTTCTGCAAGAAACATAAAATGTACTCTTTCAAACTCTCACCAGGATGCTATCATCAAATATAACCCCAAGTATAAAAGTCAGTGGTCCTTTGATGCCCTCTACAGCTTTGTTAAGGTTAGTGTCCATGTGTTTACTTTAAATCATTCAACCGTCAGTTTAGTGTCTAAACCCTCTAACGATAGAAAATTATATTTTCCTTCTAGGTTATGCCGAAAGAAGAAAATAACTTCACTAAACTGGTTCCAAAGATTGCTGCGTTGGCCTTAAAGCTGCCTGAACTCGTGCAGAAGGTATGAAACATACTGGCTCCAGTTCACTGTACAGTTGGTCTGGTTTTGAGGTTTTTAACAACGGCAACCAATCCGGTGCATGTGGCCCCCTTCGCTACAGTAAACAACAACAACAACAAGAAACTTCGAGCTAACGAGCTACACGCTGCGTTTTACAAGTTTTACAAGTGCTCATAATTATGATTTTTGGCTTTTTCCCTTTCCTTTATTGTGTCATATATCTTTTTGTGCATGTTATAGGTTTACAAAGTGAAAAAGCCCAAAGTCCCCCCCAAAGGGACTTACCATCTCCAACAGAAAACACTGTTCACAAACTGCTCCAAACAGCTCTGTTGTAGTCCAGCCTTTACTTCAGAGACAAACGTGGTCACTTTGGAACACACGTTATAATGCTCACCTAGCTGCTAGCATGGTATGAGGGCGTGCCATGCTAGCTGCTAGCAGGGAACACCCTCATACTCTGCTTCTGAATGGCTAGTAGTCCTTACCTAGCTACTGTCAGGGCACGCCCTCATACTCTGCGTCTGACTGGCTAGTAGTCCTTACCTAGGTACTGTCAGGGCACGCCCTCATACTCTGCTTCTGACTGGCTAGTAGTCCTTACCTAGTAAGTAAGTAAGTAAAATTTATTTCTATAGCACATTTAAAAACAGCTCGCGCTGACCAGAGTGCTGTACATAGCGCATTAGCTACAGGGTCATAAAATAAAAATAAAGTACACTTAGAAATCAGTGATTAAGGCTAAAACAACATCAAAAGACAAACACTTATTTACAAACATAGCAGGATAAGACAATTAAGAAGCTGGGAAGGCCAATGTAAAAAGGTGAGTTTTGAGCCTGGCTTTGAATATCACAATTGAAGGGGCACTTCTGATGTCTGGTGGCAGTCGGTTCCACAGCTGAGGGCCAGCAACAGAAAAGGCTCTGTCACCTTTTTGCTTACCTAGGTACTGCGCATGTGCGTGTCCCAACAAAGATGAACAGCAGTGAGATGTCTCACTCTGTAGCTAAAACAGAGAGCTCAACACACAGGGTGAAAAGAGGAGCTGCAGCAATGTGCAGTACAACACAAATATGGTGTTTTCTGAAAATTAAACCACATAAACCTATTCTGGTACAACCTCTAAATACAATTATGAACCTGAATGTGAGCACTTTAAAAGAAATTTGGATGGTGCAATAAGGCTGCTTGGTTCTTTCAGGGAATGATTGTAAAGATTTACAAAGAATATGTTCACGGCATTTACTCTCTGACTGGGACGTTCTAGCATGTTTGCCCACCAGTTATAGAAAAAGATTATTACGCCGGGCAAGATAAAGACACATGACACCAGTTTGCCCCTCATTTAATATTGTATGTGGCGTTTTCTTTTGCGGGGTGCGAAAGTTCCACCAAAACAAGATCCTTCCCAAGACTATTTAGCAGAGCCACTGTCACTGCGTCCCGAGCTCAGCGACCAAGACCATTGTGATTGGTTGAAAAGAAATGCAAACAACCCAGACCGTTTTTTTTTCTCCTCATATCCCAGAATGTATGTGCGATGCGAAACGACTTCACAGTTCACTTCACACTGATGATGATAGTGAAGTGTGTGTCCGTGTTTTCAGGCAATCCCGCTGCTTCGGACCGGACACTCTGCATCCATCACTCTGTCACAAGCTCAGATCTCCTGCCTGCTCGCCAACGCATTTTTCTGCACTTTCCCTCACCGCAACGCCACATCTCACAACGCAGAGTACCACAACTACCCCACCATTAACTTCACCAGGTCAGGAAACATCCGTCACACACTGTTTTACATCTGATTATGTGTTGTTTTGTGTTTAAAAGCGCTTCTAGGGACAGGCGTTGGAAATTAGCAATACTTATAAATGCTGGGATGCTGTACATTGGAGATTTATTTTGCACAAATACATTGGTCCCCTATTCAAATAAACGTGAAATTAAAATGATTGCAACAAAAATACTTAACATTCTGTGTGCTGCCTGTACGTTAACGCTTTGTTCTCTTTCTGCATGCAGTCTGTTGGGACAGTGGTCACAGCTGAAGAAAGAGAAGCTGAGGGCCATCATGTATTATTTCCAGGTGGTTACAGATGAGAGTGAGTTGATGCGAAACCTCCTCTTCCTCCTGTTTGTGAGACATGTCGGTGAAGATCTGTGACTGTTGTTGATGTCTTTGCAGACACTAAACCAAAAGGACTGGTGACGTTTGAGAGGCGCTGCCTCAGAGACCAGGACGTGTCCGACTGGAGAAAGTAAGTAATAATAATAGTCATATTTATTTATAGAGACTTCTTAAAGTGGCCATATTATGCTAATTTTCAGGTTCATAATTGTAATTTGAGATTTTATCAGAATAGGTTTACATGGTTTAATTTTCAAAAAACACCATATTTTTGTTGTACTGCACATTGCTGCAGCTCCTCTTTTCACCCTGTGTTCAGGTCTCTGTTTTAGCTACAGAGTGAGACCTCTCACTGCTGTAACATCTTTGTTGTCAGTCGCACATGCTCGGTAGCTAGGTAAGGATTACATGAGCTAGCTAGGTGTTTGTGCAACTTCGGCCTGTACAAGGCAGGATTAGCCGGGAGACTTTCAAAGTTTTTATGCGTGTGGAAGCACCAGAGACACAAAATAACACCCCAAATCCCAGAAAAAGTGATTTTTTCATAATATGGGCACTTTAAAACACAAGCTTCACACAAGACGTACAATTTAAATCAAGAAGTGATAAAATGTGATTAAAAGGATAATAGTGATAAAATAACAAAACAAGGTCAGGTAAATAAGATAAAAGAAATTCAAAGATATGTAAAGGATCATAGACTTTAGTGGAAGCAGCTAGCTAGCCATTCGCGGGTTAAGTATAAGGTATAAGCCTTTGTTTCATAATCTTGTAGCTCATGCTCAGTCTACCTTTACACATTATGGCTATAATCAAAATACTTATGGAGAAAATGAACAGGATTTTTAATTCTGGAAACAGAGCAACTCTCACTCGCTCTGCCTCGAACGCTGCATCCTGTTCTTGGTATACATCCATGGTATATATTCATAAATGAAAGTATTGGACACATTCAAATGTTGACCTGATGATGGCGCTAGATGAAAAGTCAGAGGATCACCAAAGTTATTACAATTCATCCTGAGGGGAACATGAATGATGAAGCACATTTCATCACAATTAATTCAACAGTTGTTGAGATATTTCAGTGAGGGCCAAACTGTTGGACGGATGATTGGCATCCATAGAGCCGTGGAGCTAGCATGACTAATAGAATGATTCCTCTGTATCAAAAACACACTAGTGTAAATCACTTTTAACTCTTTTGTTGTTGTTCTTGTGTTAGCTGTAAGGAGAAGCCGCCTAAACTGCACGTCACAACACACGGGACCATCGAGACCGAAGGCACAGGGTTGCTCCAGGTAGGAACTAGTCTATATCCTTGACATTCAACTTCCGGGATTGCTGCCGTGTAGCAGGAAAATCCGCCAAATGCATGTATTTTCCATTTCCTACCGCTTTCTTTTTGATGGAATTTTAAAGTCGGTGGATTAACGAGGACTATTGTTGACAGTTGTCAGATCTCTGCAGGGTAAATCCAGACAGCTAGCTAGACTATCTGTCCAATCTGAGTTTTCTCTCGCACGACTATTTTGCAGCGGCTTTGTGTGGAGTTTAGCACCACTCATGACGATTCTGATTGGTCTAAAGAAATGCCATTAAACCAGAGCAAGTTTTCCTCCCATCCCAGAATGCTATTTGGAGTAGGCACACCTTCCTTCAGCGCGCTTTGAAGGAGGGTCTGGCAAAGCGAGACTAGGTAGGAACTGACTCAAAGCAACGACGATCCCCAGCTGTTTCACTCCAGAACTTGTTTTATTTGGGGTGGCTTGTGCAACATGTCAAAGTGGCCCTGTAAGCAAGACACTAGACCCCAAAGTTTCTCCCCGGATGCTGAGTATATATAGCTCTCCACCCATCCTAACACTATTATTGGGTTAAGCTGCAGAAATAGAATTTCACTACATTGTACTCTGTGCGTGTGTATGTGACAATTAAGAATAAAGTAAGTTTGTTTTTAAGTTTCTGTGTGTGTCTGTGTGTGTGTGTGTGTGTGTGTGTGTGTGTGTGTGTGTGTGTGTGTGTGTGTGTGCAGGTGGATTTTGCCTGCAGCTCTATAGGTGGAGGTGTTCTGGGCTCTGGTCTGGTGCAGGAGGAGATCCTGTTCCTCATGAATCCAGAGCTGATCGTGTCCCGCCTCTTCACTGAGAAACTCGCAAAAAACGAGTGTCTGATCGTTACAGGTACAGTAGCAAAGAAAGGATTAGTGGATTAATGGTAGGTAGTGTCACAATTTGAAAATCAGTTACAATGAGCTTTCGATTTCCGACTATCGAAATCGGAAGCAGGATGGTCGATTCCCCCAGTATTTCTTTCTCTGTGCACACCCGCCCAGTTGCGCACGTCTGATAAAAATAGCGCAGCTTACCGGCTGGTAGCATGCAGCTAAAGACACAGGGTTAGCTTAGCAGTAGCCTGCAGCTGCTCTTCTCCCGACACCATTGCAACTGCCGTAGTTGGAGATAACGCAGAAACAACTAAACTAGACATTTTGTCCTTCCCCGTGAGTGGGTTATGGAGACATAACAACGAAGGTAAAGCACGTAGACGCCGACGGGACTCCATGGATCATTCATGTGCACCTTATTAAACTAATGGTGCATTCAATTGCACCTTGTGAACTCTGAGAAACTCAAACTGTTGTTGCAAAGTACCCATCTGCTGTCTAGTGGCTCTGATTGTGGCATTGCCGTCTCCAATTAAAAAAAAACAAAAGTCAGATCAAATCGTGACACCCAAAATTAATGGATTAGTAATTGTTAATTTACACAAATAAATCAATAGTATTTTTGATAATCAACTAAAATGTGAGGATTTGCTGTTTTACTCTTGTTTTACATCACTGTGAACTAAATAACTTTGGGTTGTGTTCCTCAGGCTGTCAGCAGTTCAGCCTTTACTCCGGTTACCGTGAGACCTTTGAGTGGGTGGGCCCTTATGAAGACCGCCTCGACAGGTATGAGCGCTTCTGGTTATGGCTCTTATCGTTGAATGTATTTGTTTTTTTTCACATTTTGGGTCTTTACAGAGACGAGTGGGCTCGGCTGAAGAGGCAGATCTTAGCCATCGACGCTGTGAACTACAAACACAGACGGGAGCAGTACGATATGATCCGCGTCACACGGGAACTCAACAAGGTCAGGTTGATCGTCGTGTGTATTGTTATTATTGTGTGTCGATATGTTAACATTAACATATGATATGACAATACATACTAACATAATTTATTTATAATATAAAGTTTCAGATGATGCAGTGGTCTTCACTGTTTGTTTCATGAGAGCCAGATCCAGTCGTTAGTAGCATGTCTGCTTATCAATCTGTCATCCCTGAACATACAATATGCAATTTTTCTATATTCTACCATCATGTATCTAACCATCGAGAGCACATTCGGCGTTAAGAGCTGGAAAGACCCATTATATATATATATATATATATATATATATATATCTTCTATTTTGTCTTTTAACCAAAAAGGCTTTAATAATAATAATAATAGTAATAAAAAATATAGTTAAATCAAAGAGGGTATAATTATAATCTTTGTTTTAACTTTTATTTATTTTTTGACCATATTCCCTTTGAGTATAATAAATAATACATAAAAAATATATATATTTAAATTAAATTTTAAACTAAATAAATAAAAAAAAAAATCATAAAAATGATAAATTAAGAAATTATAAATAAATAGGTACAATTAATGGAAAATCATACAAAGGCAAATAAAACAGAAATATGAATTTGTCACATTTTATTTATTTAACAATAACTGTACATAACTGTACATTTGGGACATTTAATGGCATATTACTTATTTATTGATCAGCATTTGTTACTCTGGTGAGTATTGGCAGCAGGCCTGTGTTCTACGGTTCTCATATTTACGTGATTTGTTTGTATCCTTGAAGGCATACTGTGGATTTAAGCGTGATGGGCACAATGAGCCCGACATCGCCACGGGCAAGTGGGGCTGTGGAGCTTTCAACGGAGACCCACAACTCAAAGGTACTTTTTTAAAATATCCATCAATCAATCCGTTCATTAAAGTGACTCTATGTAACTTTTTAATGTTTCTGAAGCTCTGGCATTTTTCATACAATGATCTTAAATGACCTGTAACAGCAAACAAGACTAACCGTGAAAAGAACGCTATTATTATATAGTTTTTAGTAAAGCCTCTGCCGCAAAGTCACTGAATGATGTACAGCAGGTAGACGGAGCTACAGTCACACATTGTGACGGGTCACAGATTTCTTTGTAACACCAGAAGAGCCTGTGTTAGCGTATCCAGCCAGCGGAGCCAGGTAAAAGGTAGCAGGAGATTTCTTTATATAGCCCTAATTGTATTTTAATGTTATTTTAGAAGTTATCTGCGGTAGTTATGGCTGATACTGGGGCAGGACCATCACAGGAAAGAAGGAAATTAAATGAAGAACAACTAAAAGATAAAAGGGAAAGTGAAAGACAACGATGACGTCAGGCTTTAACAGATGGAGACAATTATGGGATTGTAAATTATTCAAAATAGTCCCCGAACTGACCCTGAGGTATGTTATATGTCATTTCATTCATAAAATAACTTCAGATTGGGCCATGTGGTTGTACGTCAGTAGCCGACATTAAATTATGTCCCCTTCCATTTAGCGCCAACATTTTATTTCCTTTTAGTCCGTGTTTGTGTTGGCCGTCTATTCTCTTCTCCCTTGTCCGCCTGTAATGTTACTTGTGTAAAGTGTCTGGTGGGTTTCATATAATGCTCTATATTAAATTAAAGTTATTATTACGTTAATTGCTACAACAACTTCTTAATGCTTTGGCTCGTGACACTGACCAAAGTGCTGTACAAAAAAGCACTAAGGTGATGTTTTAAAGACCATTAAAATGTAAAAATAAAAGTAGAACGAAAACACAAAAAGAACATCTAACGACAACAACAACAAGCAGCAATTTACAAATACGGAATTATAGACATGATGATAACAGATGGAGGGATTAGTGGGCTATTAGGGCTGCAAAGATGTATCCATTAGTTGTCAACTATTAAAATATTTGCCAACTATTTTGATTGATTAATCATTTTGAGGCATTTTTTTAATGAAAAAAAAGTAAAACTTCTCTGATGTCAGCTTGTTAAATGTGAATATCTTCCAGTTTCTTCTCTCCTCTGTGACAGTAAACTGAATATCTTTGAGTTGTGGACAAAACAAGACATTGTAAGAGTCCCGGTGAATAAGATCCGTGATATAACGGATGACGGTGCCTGACCTAAAGGAGACGCTTACATGATCTTTTTCTTCATGTTCAGCGGTGATCCAGCTGATGGCGGCAGCGAGGGCGAAGCGAGGACTGGCCTTCTTCACCTTTAACGATGAAAAGCTGAAGCAGGGCCTGCAGCAGACGCACCACCTGCTGGTCACACAAGGAACTACAGTTGGTGAGAGATTTCAGGACATTTAAACTGTTCAAATTAGGTCTGAACGATTTGTTGGAAAACATGTAATTGCGATTTTTTTTTGCCAGATATTACGATTAGTTTTTTAGCTACATATTACACCTTCCTACGATCCTGTTAAATTAAGTAATAAAAAATAAATGAAAAATCCACAGTAATACAATAACTAAACAGTAAAAACTGTAAAGCATACATATAATAATGAAAAGAGGAAACATAGAAAAAGTGACTATATGTAACTTTTTAATGTTTCTGAAGCTCTGGCATTTTTCATACAATGACCTTAAATGACCTGCAACAGCAAACGAGACTAACAGTGAAATTCTAATGTTTGTTCTCCTTCACAGAGAAACTGTTTGGACTCCTGGAGGACTACTGCGCTGTTCAGCAGGCGTCCAGCGGTTCACATGTGGATCTGTTTGAGTTCATCGGGAACTCCGTGAGACCTTCCCGGAGTCAGCTGTGAGGACGGATTCATGGCTGCTTCAGAATTTGCACTAAAATCTAACCCAAATGTTTTTTATAACAGAAATGAAGAAGCTACTTAATTATCTTCAGGATAATTATTACTGTCTTTTTTTTTTTTTTAACTTTAGCAAAAGTAAACCCTCTCAATCATCACGTATGAAGCGCTAGAAGTGTGTGGCAGTGTCTGTATCTGCAGAGACTCTGCCCTCTCTTTTCTTCTCATTTTGGCGTCCGTAAAGAGCCTTTTGGGCCCCAAGTGTAAGGTGTAACCCCCAGCCAATGAGTGTGCAGCCCGCTCTCATTCCCAATACCTCCGTGAAACAATCAGAAAATAACATTTTATTCCTGTGATTCACGGCTTATGTTCTTACCAGTCTCTCTCTCTCTCTCTTTCTCTCTCTCTTTCTCTCGACAACTTTGAACGCTGCGTGTTTACATTACAAACACCAACAGAATATGCTGCTAAGTACACCTTTAATTTGATAGTTGACAGTGTAGCGATGGGACATATCAGTCCTTATTTGGCATGCTTTGGGGACATTATATCATTTCTAAGAACTGTGTTTGATTTGCATTCGGCTGGAAGGAGGAGAGGTTTTGGTATCCTCAGTTTATAATATCGTTTTAAGTTTACGAAGTTCAGTTGTATGTTTGCAGACTTGGAACGCAGATCTTTATCGATGAAATAAAGGTCTTACTATTGCACCATCTTATTCTCTTGATAACCATTTATTCAACCTGGGCATCAGAAATGCCCCGGACAGCAGCGCTACATTCAGCCCCCACAGAACGTAACAAACCGTTCATTTAAACTTAAGCAAGGATGCGTTGAACACCCTGCTGTGTGCACAAGAGAAAACAATACATCAAAGCCTCATCATTCCCCTCGAGGGACAATAAAGACCTGACCTGAAGTGAACTTTGTGGTTACATGGGCGTAGGTTGTTTCAACATTAGGGGGGGCATTATAAACCCAAGTTAGTTGGGCTACAAACACTTCATTTCCTGAATTCTGGGGAATTTGTATGCAACAATTTATTGTGCAAATCTCTGAATTTATGTAAAAGAAAAGTATTATTCTCCTGTGTTGTTCAAAACCTTCTTCACATTCAAAACATGAATAATTTACATCTCAACAACATATCTGTTAGAGAAGGAGACCTTGTTAAATCTCCATAGTTTAAGGCTACAGAGAAGACGTGAAATGACATCTTTATTTTTCACGCTCCTGTTGTGTTCTTTAAACCCCCCCCGAGTAGAGACACAATTCCTGTTTTCCGCCTATGTTTTGAGCCCCATGAACTGTTATTTTAGACTTTTTTTGGAGAGTGGATTGTCTATTTTTTGAGAGGGACAAATCTACAAACAAATCTATTAGGTGGGGCGTATCCCCTGCACACCCCCCCCCCTCGAAATATACACCTATGATGTAAAAGTGGAGTGAGATATTAAGTCAAAAGGGTTTTATTATTTTATTTGTTGTGTTGCCAGTCACATATTTTACTTTTAGTACGTACTACATCTGCCCTTACAAAGTACGTACAGACTATGGAAGAAAATAAAATACATAGAGAAGTATTTAAATTCTTCAACAGCCACTGAATACTTCATATTGAAATGTCTTAACTTTGATAACCATGTATCTGAATTTGTTTGTTCTGAATTAACCTCTTTAAAATATGAAATTTCTTGATTTGCAATTTCAAAAAGCTGAAAATATTTTTTCATGGTCACAAATTCAGATCTAACAATTCAAGTAAAAATAGATTTCAGGCTGCTCCAATTAAAAAAAAAATAATAATTTCAGATTCCCTCCCATTCTCGTAATTGCGATAACTCAGGAATGCCTTGAGAACCAAAATACTATTTTTGGCCATAACTCAAGAATTCAGATGCTAATTATGTCAACAATTCACACAAATGTGTAATAGGATAAAATTATGACATTATATACTCAGCAAGTATTGCTGAGTATATATATCCAAAAGGTCAACTTCACTGGGACATCATGTTCTTTTCTACTTACTTTTCTGCCCGTTATTCTCTTGAATAACTACGTTTGCAGATGATAGCATATTTTGTTTGACGCGTGCAATAGATGACCAAATGTCCAGTGTTTTCAATACAAAGACAGTTGATATCTTAGCGTTCCTAATCAACAGAGTACAGCCACTTTATTTTTTATTACTCTAGTTCCCCAATCATAGACAAACATTCAGTTACCGCACGGTCAAAAAACAGTTTACTTCTCCAGTTTCCGCAACACCTGTGTGCAGTTATCTCTCTTGATTATAAAACCGTTTTCTAATTTAACAGTGAACTACTGCCCCTAGTGGCAGGAGGTTCAAAACAAACAAACAAAAACATTCACTCAAATGGCTCTCACAACTTTATTCAAATAAATACATCCTTCAAGTCTAAGGAATCTCCTCACGTCTTTACAGAAGTCTCTTCCTTTGCAGATTTCTGCATTGTTTCTTAAAATAAAATGTAATTTTCAGTTGTCTGTTTTATTTGGCGCGCAACATACGTTTACAGCGATGAGGCAGGACGGTGAAGTGTGGATCATGGACGAGGAAATAAATACGGATGAACTGAAGCAGAGTATCTGAAATTTTTCTTTTACAAAATCAACTGAAAAAAAGAAGAGGTGTGTTTATGTTAGATGTCGATTTATGTGAAGCTTCCCCTCTGTACGCTGCAGATAAATAACCCCGGGTCATTTTAGAGTCACTGAAGAACTCAGATAAAACCCTCCGGTCTGTTCCTCTTCCACCGAAAAAAGATTTTACACAAGACACATGCATTGATGTTTTACTTTTGTCACAGTTATGTAGAGGGCTAATGGTGCGTTCATGTGCTCCTCAGATAGTCAGAGTTACCCAGATCTGAAGTAGTTCTTACAACTTCGATGTGTTCACGTTCTCTCAAGTCGACACATTGATCCAGACCTTCCTCCACAGCGCTGCGAAAGGAAGGTCTGGCTAGTCCACACAGCATTCAGGGGTGGGAGAAAAACATGCTCTGGTTTATTGGCATTTCTTAAAACCAATCACAATCGTCTTGGGCGGTGCTAAACGCCGGACGGAGCCCCAGTGCCTCTGCAAAATAGCCTCGGGAAGGAACTTGTTTTGGTGGAACGTGTGTACGTTCAAAAGTAGTTTTAGTCGTGCAACAGAAAACTCAGATTGGACAGATAGTCTAGCTAGCTGTCTGGATTTACCCTGCAGAGATCTGAGGAGCAGTTAACCATAGTCCTCACAAATCCACCAGAGGTTAGAACGCCAACACAAAGAAAGAGGACGGTAATGGACATTCGGCGGAATTTCTGGCGGCAACAGAGCAGTCCCGAAAGTGGAACGTTGTGGATATAGACTACGTTGATTGTTACCATAACAAACAAAATACAATAAAAGGTTTGAGTGAAGTGCATCCCTTTGGAGGACCTGATAATATTCCCATGATGAAGAAAATAGTTTTTCCTGGTACCTGGCAAATCAGTTTCTTACCTAATAAAAACATCTACTTTTGCCCGCCATGTTGACGACACATGACGTCAAGTCAGCAAGTCGGGCACCAAAATCTTTCCCAGTTTTCCGAGTTGAGCAGGCGTTCATGTACATTTTCTAACTCTGAAACTCCTTTTATGTGACACCATATGAAAGCTACGTAAATCATAAAGGTGCTTAAAAATATCCCTACCAGCTATCATTTCAAATTCTCACCAATATTTCATTTTTCATCCAGGGTTACCAGCTCTCATGTGGTTGCTGTCACACTGTAGTTGTGAAACATTGCTGGTTATTGCTGTTTGACATTTAGGGAAATAACTTTTCACTTACTTGCAGAGTTTTAGATGAGAAGATTGATATCTGTGTGCTAAATATGCAGCTGGTTAGTCTAGCTTAGCATGAAGACTGGAAACAAGAGTATACAGCTAGCCTGGTGCTGTCAAGAACTTAAAAAAAATAAACCGGCACATTTAAAGCTTCCAAAAGTCTCTGCACCCGGGCAAGAAATATTCAGGCACAAAACCCCCCTTGAAACCACACATTGTCAAGTTTGGACTTTGGTTTGTGTACAGATTAACCAAACGAAATTTAACAAACTTTTATTTTGTGTTGATTTTGGCGGCCCCTGTGGACAACAGTGTTAGTGTTTCCTTGAGCAGAACTGCCTCCTGTTGCAAAAATTTCTGAAAGGTTGCAGCTTCAAAGTGAAGCTTAAAGTCAAAATCAGTCAAACTGGAAGCAACAGTTTTCCTCCATCCATTTTCAAGAAGAACACAAACAGAAATGTTCCGGGTCACTCCTGCAGCAGCCAGACTCCCTTTAGAAAACCTCTCATTTTACTGCAGCAGAGTATCACAGACTGCCACCCCCGGTCCTGGTTCTCCCGAGCCTCCCTTCCCTCCAGCAGTGTGGCGTGGACCCTGCAGCCCCGGGACCGTTATCGGAGGGGAGCGGCGGAGCAGCCAGGCGACGCTCTGCTTCTGGCTGACAGGCATGAAGCTCTCCATCTCCTGCCAGAGCTCCGGCTGCTGGGGGTTCCACAGAATAGTCGACTATTTGTCCACCATCAAAACTACTAATTGACAGTCTAATATTCGGTCATCTTTGGTTTTACCATGGTGCAGTTATGAAGTAGTGGCAATGTCAGAAAAGCATGTAATTACATCACATATGCAGCAGGGGGCAGTGTGGGTAAAACAAGTTGTAGTTCTGCAGTGCAAGGCGGTAAAGCAGCAGACATTTTCTTGAAAACTAACAAGGGTGCTTCTCGTGTCCCTAATTTATATCTCCTCGTTCCTCGGCTGAACCGGAAGTTGTTCTGTCCCTCCTCGGTGAAGGCCGTCTCAAAGCTCTTATTTCTGCCCCGAAGAGCGAGGAGCGAGCATCGAGGAGGGATCATCGAGGAGCTATAGGCGAGGAAACACGAGAGCAGCCTTCCCTGAAGCCGTGCAGCTGAAGGAGTTGCTAACTCCGCCCAAACAGCTGACCAATTCATGTGACGCTTCAGAGGAAAGGACGTCTCATCCCTCTAAAAAAACACATTTGCTCGTTTCCTCTCTCCTCCCGTGATGGGAGGCAATTTAAGAGACACGAGAAGCACCTCAGGAGTGCAAAATGCGAATAAAAAACTATTGCATGTTTACTGTCCTAGTTTGTTTTTGCACTGTATGTTGAGGCCCACGTCTAAGATGATTTTCTGTCATGACAGACGTTTTCTAAACTGTCAGTTTATCAAGAACACACAGATATTGAATATTTTCTGTTTTTGCACTTTCATTATGGCGTTTCACTGTGGTGAATTTTCTGTTTGCACTGTTTATATCCTTTTTTTCTGTTGGTTTACACTTGCCTTTTGAGTAAAATGTGTTAATGATCTGTGTCCTTATGACAGCTCTTTCCGCTGTGTGTCAGCCACTACTGATGGTTCTCAATAAACAAATAACATTCACAAACTCCCGTGAAATCTGTGAATATACATATAAATATCATGCAATATTCAACTATTTGTATACATTTGGAGAGTTTTTGATGACTTCTAAACTATACTATTTGTTATTGCCCTACCGGCTGCTAAGAAGAACTGTATAGAAAAAGCCAATCTCCTCACTGAGGGTCTAGTTTTCTTACGTAGGTCTTCTAGTGGCATCAATATTAAATTGAGACTGTTTCATAACCAGTTAAAAACACCTCGTAGGGGCTTTAATCTGAGCTTTAGAGGTGCTGATTAACAGATTTGGTTTGTTGTTGTTGGGCATCTTTGTTTTCTACATTTCCTCTGGTTGTTCAAATTAAACCTTTTCCATTCAGGCAATCTTCCACGGATCTATTAACTATCAAGTATTTGTTCAGCGGGTGGTTGCGTCGGGTATTTTGGTAGATTCTGCAACATGCAGAGCAGGCACAAAATGATTTTGTAATCAACAAAATGAAAGCAAGATAAAACTTGTTTTCTTACAAATTAACTTTGTATAAATTCATACATTCAATGCAGGTTAACTTAACATTATTCGTCTATAAAAGTGTCACTGTGAACACGAGGTAATCATGGTAACAGTGTTTGAAGTCATTGTGCATTTAGTTTGAAGATGACGCCTGAGAAAAGGTCTGATATGTAAATATATTGAGGGAAAAAAAAAAAAACACATCAATGCAAAGTGACTTTGCCTCAAAAAGGTGAAGTCAGTCTAGAGGAAGCTTGACAGATGAGTGGGAGAGAGTCGAGTTGTTAAACTTTTCCTGCAAACGCTTCCAGATCCAACGCTGTGTCCAGTAAACGCTGCAGCTCCGCGAGGTGAGTCGGCTTGTTTCCGGTAGCTGGAGCTGCTGCCGGGTCACGTCCAGCATACCTGCAAACACACACACACACACACACACACACACACACACACACACACACACACACACACACACACACACACACACACAAATAAGCATATGATGCATTCACAGCAGAGGGGCACACACACACACACGATGCATTCACAGCAGAGACACACACACACACACACACACACACACACACACACACACACACACACACACACACATTCACAGCAGAGGCACTTCCAACTCCGGTAGGTAGAACTCACCAGACGGGGCGGGTGCGGTTGATGGTGGTGCGGATGCGGGGCTTGACGTAGTCGTAGTAGCCCTGGTTCTTGTGCTCTTCCTGACACCACACCAGATCAGCGTTTGGATAACGCTCAGTCTCTGCTTTCACCAGATCAAACGGGAAGGGTGAGAGCTGAAAAAAAAAAAAAAAAAAAGAGACCGAAAAATCGGACGTTAAGAATACTTTTATTTGGGTCGTAATCATGCTTGCAGTTGCCATAATTTAGGACACACCTTCAATGTCCATCCACCAAAAGTGCTGTTTTATTTATTATTTTAAGTGTCTGACAACATTATGGAAAGGATCCCTACAGGATACTCCTTTTTGTTTAACATTAAACAGCCCCGAGTTGCTATCGCACAAACCCACCAGACTCCATTTAAATAAACAGTAATTTTATCATCGTGAAACACACTTCGTTCAAAGTCGATAGAAACAAAAAATAACTCTCAAAAGCCGTCTTGGTTCGTCTTCTCACTGTTCCAACAATCACCACTCTGGTTTGGTTGAAAAAAAAAAAAAAAACCTTAATTCACCCATTTACATGTGAAGATATGCTGGCTCTATACACGCTAAAAGTACTGATTATTTACATGGAGTCTGGTGCGTTTGGTGATGGTGATTTAAAAGCTGTTTCATGTTAAACAAAAATGATCTCACTCTTTAACTAAAAGGTCTATCTCTGTAGGGATCCTTTCATAATGTTGTCAGACACGTAGAATAATAATCTGAGCCTGTCAGCGGCAAAAACAGAACTTTTACGGGCAATTTCCACCAACTGCGTAACATCTGCGGATCCGCTCCGAAACGTTGGCGGAGTCATTAGGTTTCCATTAAAGTCAGTGTGTGTATTTCCACTGACTGCAGAACGGCTGCGTTCCGACTGCGTCCCAGCTCCGGCAGCAATTCAGCACACAGCAGTTTGTGCGGGACAGGAAGTCGAGCACAGAAACACAATAAAACATCCGGTTAATTTTCAAAATAAAATACACATGCTCACGGCGGATCATATTATCCCTGCACTACACCTTGAAAACACAGCACAGAGTTGTTTCCCCTCTACTCCTCTGGATGGAAACTAACTGGTGTTGGTTTTGTGGTTCTATTCTACGTGACTACAGCTGTCAGTCATGGCCGCAGCCGTTACGCAACAAATCTGGACTCAGGGGGTATTGAAGGACGGCGGAGCACGCAGCCGACACGCAGCGGAGCCGATCCGCAGCCGGTGGAATTTCGGTGTTAGTGGGCGCTAACCGAAGGTGCACAAATGCCCCGAGTGGATACACTGGAGTGTGTATAAAGGCTGCAGTGGTCTTGCTTTCAAATAATGTAGTTCCCATTAGTTACTAAGACACACACACAAAAAAAAAAAAAAATCACAAAAACTGAACCAAAGAAATACAGAATTTACTCTTTAGGGAGAAAAAAACATGTAAGGTCATATTTAAGCTATGTAACAACGGTAGGTGCCTCCATAGATACCACCTCCAAAACACTCCACACCTTCTGTTCCACTCGGACGTTACCTGTTCGACACGGACGACAGCTACAGCGGCGTCCATGCCTCTGTTCTTGCGTTCACGGGTGAGTTCATAGTAGATCTTGCCGGTGCAGAAAACGATTCTCTTCACCTTCTCTGGGCTGGCCGCTGCAGGCCCGTCCTCTGGGATTATACGCATGAAGTGTGTGCCTGCAGGATAACAAACACAAACTATAAATAACACGACAAGAAACTAGCCTTAAACTGAAACGAAATAAAAACTAAAACCTTCAAGAAAAACTAAACTGACATGAAGTCAGACTCAGTGGTGAGAGAAACCGAAGCAGAGGGACAGACACAGAGCTGGAGCCGAGCCAAAGTAGAACACTTTTTAATTCATTAACTTTATCGGTTATCAGGCAAATAAAACGCAGATACAGTTTATCTGCAAACTGCCAAAAAACGGCCCGATAATCAGTCTATCCCTACTGAAAACTAACTCAAACTAAACTAAAAAGTAGCAAAACACACTCTGAAAACTAACTCAAACTAAAATCAAACCCAGAAGTCAAAATTAAAAATATAATAAAAACTATCTGAAAATTCAAAACTATGATCATCTTGGTGCTCACCTGGCAGCATGTGATCAAAGCTGGACTTGGCCTCAGGATGGCGCAGCAGCGACTTGGGAGTAAACACGATCAGCTGAAGAGATAAAGAGAGAGCTCAGTGACCTTAAACCGCATTATCTCGTGTGTGAAGTCACGTTTCATGGCGTGTGTGTGTGTGTGTGTGTGTGTGTGTGTGTGTGTGTGTGTGTGTGTGTGTGTGTGTGTGTGTGTGTGTGTGTGTGCGTGTGTGTCTTACAGGCTTCCTGAAGGGCTGCAGGATCTGTCTGCGGAGGACGTGGAAGTAGTTTGCAGGAGTAGAGCAGTTGACAGCGATCCAGTTACAGTCGTACAGCTGACGCACTGCAAAGTCCTCTGACAGTTTCTGACAAATTAAAGTAGGGATGAGAGTTAGAAGCAAGTGAGAACATACAGAAATTCAATCAATCATTCTGTCACTCCTGTTAGCATTCTTTGTCTTACTTCTTACATTATTTTGGAGCTACACTTTCTATAATGCTTTGGAAGATGTAAACAGGAAGTTACAGCGTTTCTTTAGACTAAATTAGTTCACATTGTGGCAAATTAAAAGCATGCCAAATTATCTATTACCAGTTCATGTTTGCAGTGAACCCATGGATGGACAGACAACTATCACTGGATTACTTGATACTGAAGAAAACTCAAAAACATGATGAGTCCCAGGTTGTGGAGTTAAAATTTGTAATTTGTCTATCATTTCTAAGCAGAAATATGCAAGTAATACTGAATCTCAACTACACATCCAATCTGATGTATATGAGCAAAATCAGAAGTTATAAGGAGATGTAATGGGGGAGGATTGGTATGTTTCTGACACAAACTCACAGGGAAAACATCAGGATCATCATTGCACATCTGTAGAAACCTTTCAGGGCGGGCAGACGAGTGCTCTGGACCCTGAGAGAAGAGATAAAAAAAATAAATAAATAAAAAAAAAATAACATCAAGAGTTGGCACGTTACATATTTCAAACAAAGCCTCCTGTGAGGTTGAGATAAATGCAGAATGTGGCAGATCAAGTCTCTTAGGTCCTACCATTCCTTCCATGCCGTGAGGAAGCAGCAACACAATGCCGTTCTGTCTCACCCACTTGGCCTGGCCCGAGCTGATGAACTGGTCGATGATACACTGAGCTGTGTTATGAAAGTCTCCGAACTGGGCCTCCCACAGCACCAGCGCGTTGGGACTGGCCATGGCAAAGCCTAATTCAAAACCTGCACACAGATAAACCAGACAAACAAAGCAGGTTCAGTGATGGGCAAATCAAATACTTTCCAACATTTTCAGAGTTCGGTTCTCCAACTTAACTTCCAAAGTAGATTAAGGCTGCATTCACACTAATAGTTTTTCATTTTTAAGCGCTCGTTTTAGCTCCAGTAGCAGAACTAATCTCCGTCCACATTAACACATCTGACAACCCATATCACACGGCAGATTGTCTGACGTTACTCTGCGGTTTAAATTCATGGATGTAGAAGTTATACTTCATGTATTGATTCCCAGTGGGGAAATTACAATTACAATTTACACTCTGTTCTAAATCACTACACACAGGCCTGAAAAACACACACACACACACACACACACACACACACACACACACACACACACACACACACACTATTCATGCACAAATGGAGAGATGTCAGAGTGAGTGGGCTGCGACTGCTGGACCAGCGCCCTGAGCAGTTGGGGGGGGTGGTACGGTGCCTTGCTCAAGAGCACTTTGGCAGTGCCCAGGAGGTGAACTGACATCTCTCCAGCTACCAATCCACACTCTGTACTTTGGTCCATACGGGGACTTGGACCAGTGACCTTCCAGTTCCCAATCCAACTCCCTACAGACTGAACTACTGTCACCCCAAAAAATTAAAAAAAAAATACAGAAAATATTCTGAAGAATGAACAACAATGTTGTTAAAGTAAGAGCAGGGATTTATTAGCTTGGACGAGGTGGAACTGGCTCGGAAACGCCGGAGTAGTGCAGACGCGAGGCGTAAACTTAGCAGAAGATATTACCAAAACTTAGTAGTGTAGATGTAGCCTAAATGTCTGCATGGCTCTCTAAAGTGAACCTCAATCACAGGTCCAACACATTTAAAACTACTGACGGGGTTTGTGTGTATGCTACTCACCCAGTACTCCGTACTCCGACAGAGAGCTGTTGCAGACCGTGTAAGGAGCTTGATCAGGCGAGACGTAGTTCATTGGGATGCAGATCCTCTTATCGACGTTCTGGTCGTGAAGAACATGGTGGCGATGGCTGGGAAGCAAATCAGAGAAAAACTTCAATTACATTTAGGGGTTGTCACGATTTCGTTTTTAAACAACAAAAATTTAAATGAGATTTCGATTTCAACTACTGAATTGGATCCGAGGCGATTCCCCCAGAATATTTTCTCTCTCAACCCCAACCTACTTGCGCTCGTTAACCGGTAGCCTGCCCGGGTCGGAGATGACGGATAAACAACAGAACAGGAAAATCCTCCTGCTTCCCTGAAGTCTGCCATGGCAGGTAAATCATGTGGGCTCTGACAGAACTTTATGGTGCACCTCGTTAAACTAATGGTGCATTCAATTGTGCCACTAAAAAATCTGAGAAAAACTTAAACTGTTGTTGCAAAGAACACTTCTGCCAAAGGTTACATAGGGCCAGTAAATACAATCAGCCAGTTGCCCGATCGGCACAGTGCTTGAAAAAGTAAACGACTGAACCATTACTACGTCTATCTTTGCGCAAGCTTGTTTACGTCACAGATGAAATGGCAGTAAATCCTAAAACAACATACAAGTTGAAACGCAAAAGAGAGCTGTACAGTAGGTGAAATCACCCATTAGAGTATTATTAGAACTATTAGAAACAAAAAAGAGAAATTAAGTGAAGTGGTAAAAACAAAAAGAGCATAATTCTGTCTCTATTTCCTGAGACAAATTGCATTAAGTATTTGTCAGCCTCGTCTTTCTGTTGTCCAAAGTAGAGAAGTTTCTCTGAAGCCATAAAGATCTTCAGGAGGAAGAAATCACTTTTACACAAATCTTTCCCGGTGCTCCCTGCACACCGTTTCTCTGAATTTGACACAGGATGGTTTAGACATGAAGGTGACCTCTCCTGCTATCAATCTTTCCCCACGAAAACTCTCAGGCCTCTCTCTACTTTCTATATTTCTATTTTTAGGAAGCTGTGGCTAATGATCCAATGAATGTCAGTAGATGATTAAAATGTGTTGACATTCTGTGACTTCATTCTGCCTGGGATCCACCTTAAAACATCCCAAACCAACATTTAAGCAGAGGAAACCCCCTACATATAATGCAAGAGCCATAAGGAACAACTCCTATAATCTTAGCAGGTCTCCGTCTACATCTTTATGGAAGGTGTACCTCCCCTCGGCTGCTACTTTCGCTACTCTGCGGCAGCTGAAGAAATTCAACCTGCCAAAGACAATGATGGTGCACTTCTACACAGCCATCATTGAGTCCATCCTCACATCCTCCATCACCATCTGGTACGCTGCTGCCACTGCCAAGGACAAGGGCAGACTGCAGCGTGTCATTCGGTCAGCAGAGAAGGTGATTGGCTGCAATCTGCCGCCGCTCCAGGACCTATACACCACCAGGACTCTGAAGCGTGCTGGAAAGATTGTGGCTGACCCCTCCCACCCCGGACACAAGCTCTTTGAGCCACTCCCCTCTGGCAGGAGGCTGAGGTCCATCAGGACCAAAACCTCACGCCACATAAACAGTTTTTCCCCTCCGCCACTAGCCTTCTAAACAAGGCTCGGAAACCACCCTGACTCTCTCCACACCCCACCTCTGGCTCCTCATGCCACTGTACCTACTCTGCTGTAGCGTTCCTTTTTACTACCGTTTAACTTATTTTACTATTTATTTAAATTTATTTTATCGTTATTAATACGTACTGTGTGTAATATGTTTATACTTATATTGTTTATATCTTTTTATCCTTCTTATATTTGTATGTGTGACATGCTCCAACAACACCATGACAAATTCCTCGTATGTGCAACGTACTTGGCAATAAAATCCCTTTCTGATTCTGATTCTGACTCTCCAAAAAACCAGAGAGAGAAATATAACCAGTGACTTCCCTTTTTGAGTATGCATTACCTGAATGTGCCCCTCTCCACATCCTGTCCACTAAGGCGTACGTGGATCCCTTCTTTGAGCAGAGAGCCGAAAGCCATATATTCCCCGAGAGCCCAGTCGCACAATCGTTGATTCACCATATTTGCACGGCCCTTTAAGATACGACTCAAACCTGAAACATGAACACACAGAATCAAAATACAGTTTTAAAAGAGACTGGCAGCACGTTACGAGGGTTGAAATCATCGACTGTATATAAACATGGACGACACGTCTCCATTTCCTCCCGCTGTACAAAAGTGAACCCAAAATATCCCGGATACAGGCACTGCCATGTTGTAATTTTGGAGCCAGAGTCTTGCACAGTAGTGATCGGACAGTGGAGCTGCGATACCAAAGTCCCGCCCATACACTCGCCCAAAACCAATCGCGAGTCAATCCCAGTTTTTTTATCAATTAACTAATTAAAACCAAATTTATCAGAAAAATGAACACTTGAACAAACATCAGCAAGATCGGAACTACGTGAAATGACAATGAGCATCTTTGGGAAAAATGTATTTGACGTGTACTTTGACGTTTTGGCTTTACTTGTAGAGTATGCATTAACCCGTGGTTGAAACAGGAGGAGGAGAGCGGACAGTACCTCCGTGTATCGTGAAGTCTTCCTCTGGGACGGAGGCAGCAATGTTTCCAATATGGTTGAGCTCTTCTTCACTGATGCCAGTGGAAGGGCAGTTCATAGTTTTGGGCTGTCCCTCCTTTGTGAAAAAATCTACAGACAAGACACACAAAGACATCACAGACCCATGCTGCAAAAAAAGTCCACTGCAGTTTAAACATAAGATTCATTAAACGGGGAAAAAAAACAAAAAAAAACAAGACTCGTTACCAGGCCATGGTGAGTCCAGCCAGTGTTTGATGTGAAGGATCTTCTCATCTTTGGAGCGAGCGTAAGCATCCTCGCAGATTTTGTCGTACCTCGCAACTTCCTCCTGAAAGAGATGGATGCGAGTTTACTGAAAGCTTCACAGTGCCGGTGTCCAAAGTAGCCACTCTCTGCCTTGTGTATAGTAGCTTATTACTTCGCCACAAGCCTGTACAGGTTGCCCAACGGATTCACCTCCTCCAGAGGGTGAAAGGGGGTTTGACAGCTTTCGAGTTGTGGCAACTTTCAGAACAGGAAGAAGGTGTTTGCTTCCGACATTGGACCGCATTCATTTCTCCCTTATAGTTTACAGGGTTTACTGCTTCGAAGTGGCTTGTCGTCAGCGTACAATACTTCATTCTCTTCTATGGACATTTTTGGCTTTTTAATCAATTCAGCTCCTATAATAAGTACATAATAAACTGTGTATCCAAAATATAGACACTCTGACCCTTAAGGACAAAAATGTCTCCACTAAAACCCAGTTTTTGATCCCATGTTAACTCTATGGGGCAAAAACATGCTGTTTTTCCCGGTTTCTACACGGGGCATTGCTGCCGTTTTATGGAGCACTGCAGTGTTTGATGAAGGACGTTTCTGTCCTGTAAGGACATCAGAGCAACTTTTTTTTTTTTAAGGGATGCACAAGGGTTTAGCTCCTCACACAAATTGCAAATAGATATGCAGAAATCTATATTTTTGAGCCTGAAAGGCATCAATTATTCTGTCTTGTTCCTGCTGCCTTCACAAAACCTTTTTCATTTGCACCAAACTCTCTCAAAAGCATGCTTGCAAGCTTGTTTGCATGGTTTTCTTTGCGTCAAACTAATCCGTCACGGTTTCATTCAGGTAGTAGAGATGTTTCGTTATGTCTCAAAGAGCAGAGATGTCTGTCAGTGACGTCTTTCTCCTCCTCTGTGTACAAACAGCACATTGAGATTGCAAATTGTCAAAAGGTAAATGTGACACAGAGGCTTTTTGGAATATAGAGAATTTAATGGTTTAAAACTGTCACACTGTGCAAGACAACCTCCTTGTCTAGTACAAAATCTTGCACATATTTTAGATGTTGGATGACAAGCGGTATGACCTACAGCAGTGCATGTTACTTTACCTCATAGGCTTGTGTTGTGACGACTCCCTCTGCGATTAATTTTCCAGCAAACTGCTGCAGGACCCCTATCTGCTTCTTGATCTGCTTGTACATCAGCGGCTGCGTGAACATCGGCTCATCCATCTCGTTGTGCCCGTTACGCCTGTAGCACACCTGAATGTGAGGAGGCAAGAGTTTAGGCATGCTTTTCTTATCACATTTCTCTTGTGCACACAATCAAGTGACCATTTTTATATATTATAAATATCTTTTAAGGCGCCGGTATATTCCATCTGAACTGCTTGTCGGACGTTGTAGCAGCTTGGTAAACCCATACCTCCACACCTTTCCAATGTCAGAATTAGAGTGGGGGGGGCTGTGTCGGACAATTTCTTTAACTTTCTGAAACTGAGGATCTGAGATTAACATCTCTTTCACACTGTGATTGGTCAGCTGTGTGGAGGTAAGAGGAGCCAGGGTTTGACCTTCTCTCTCAAGTGGTTTTTAACTACTATTTCTGTCACTTTTGTGTCAACAACCGAGTGCAACACTATGAATGTCTGTCTGAAAGCTATTATATCCCCATATTAAACCAATATCGCGTCTCTACCACGCTCTTTGACGACTAACGCCGCCCCCCCCCCGTCTGCGAGTGTGGACGTTCAGATCTAGTAAACACTTTTGCAATACGACGTGTTTAAACAACACGACATAAAACAAATGCAACTCACAACAGACTTTATCTCAGTAGTCCGAATCCTTCGATTCAGACTGGGTTTCAAACATTATACTTGGCTTACAGTTCTACTTTGAGCTGCTAAACAGGAGAGGTTTTTTCCTATGTTTTGACTTTGAACTTCGCTGATCTCTCTCCCCCATAAACCTCCCCTGTCCCTACAGTACCTGCACACGGTTTCTCTGAATTTAACACATGAGGGTTTAGGCATGAAGGTGACCACTCCTGCTTTCAATCTGTCCTTGAAAGTAGTTGCTCGACTTCCCGAAACCTATCAGGCCTCTCTCTTCAATTTCTAGGAAGCTGTAGCTAATGATGCAATACATTTCAGAGTCAGAATCTGATTTTATTGCAAGGCAAGTTTGCACTCGCAAGGAGTTTGCCTTGGTGTATTAGGTGCAAACAGGAAAGCAATAAACATTTAAAAAAAGGGAATTATCAATAAAGCAAAGTACTGCTACAGTCAAGAACATAAATACAGAGTAGATATAAAACAAAAAGTATGCACAAAGACACTATAACAAATATGTGCAATATAATTGTTTTATTTATGGCCATTTTAGACCTTTTATATAGGACAGCTTAGACATGAAAGGGGAGAGAGGGGGGGAATGACATGCAGCTAGGGCTGCAACAACGAATCGATAAAATTTGATTATTAAAAAAGTTGGCAACGAATTTCATTATCGATTCGTTGTGTCGCGCGACACGCCACTCAGCTGCGGAGATAAAAGCAATTGAGTTGAGTGCGGAGCGAAAGAAAAGAAGAAAGAGCAGAGCGCGGGTAGAGGAAATACGGAGAGAGACCGGAGAGACCCTTAACGTTCTGAAACACATGGTGGAGGCAGAGAAATCAGTACGACCTAAGTCATCCAAGGTGTGGGAGCATTTCACACTAAATAAATCGAAAACGTGTTAATTGCAAGATAAGCAAAAGCGACACGGCATGGCACGGGCGCACCACGGTGATGATTCAGCACCTAAAACGTAAACATGTTGGAGTCCTTGATAAGGAGGAAGGGAGTTCAACAGCAGGGTAAAGTCACACAATCCTACTTTAGTTCCGTTCTGAAGTGAGGAACGTAACGTCCCTCTTCTGGTGCTGGTGTGGCGTTTACTCGTTATCTAACTTGACTAGCATGACAAGCTAGCGTTAGCTCGTTAATAACAGTAGTAAAGCAGGACTAAAGACACGTTTTTATTCACTCGCCTTTTTTGGCCCATTAATTTTTCAATCTGTTGTCATGTATATATTCTGTGTTTGGTCCCATATCAGTTATTGTTGGCAAATATATTTGTGTGTGTTGTACTTTTTAATTTCATTTTAAAGTTCTTTTATAGCACTTGGACATCTTAAGCTGTGTTTAAATGTGGTGTACAAATGAACTTAACTTGCACTTACTACAATGATGGTAATAATTCAAGTGAGTGTGTGTGTGTGTGTGTGTGTGTGTGTGTGTGTGTGTGTGTGTGTGTTGTCTGTATCTGCTCTTTGGGTTACTTACCTTAACACAACTATTAACTAAAACAACAAGTATGTATGTAAGTATGTATTGAGTTGATGTAAATTAATGTTTTTTTGTTTTTTTATCCGATTCATCGATTAATCGAAAAAAGAATCAACAGATTAATTGATTATTAAAATAATCGTTAGTTGCAGCCCTACATGCAGCAAAAAAAAGGCTGTACTGTTGTCAGTAGATAATTAAAATGTCTTCATTCTGCCTGGGATCCACCTTAAAAACCCCCAAACCATCATCTGATAAGAGGAAACTCCCTGCATTTAATGTAAGAGCGATGAAGAATAGTTTTTATAAACTTACCAGGTCTACGACTACATCTTTATGGAAGGTGTTCCTCCATTCGGCTGCTACTTCACACACATATACCACAGCCTCCGGGTCGTCTGCGTTGACGTGGAAGATGGGAGCGTTGACGACCCGTGCGACATCTGTAGGATAAGCAGATGAACGCGCCATCCTGGGATCTGTGGTGAAACCGATCTGTGTGGATGACAGTATCAATAATGACTGTATTAACAGCAAAACCAGCAAACTGTACTCTCCTTTGTCGTTTCATGCTGTGTATTCAATCTGTGTTCAATCAAATCCAAAATAAAGTAACAAAGGGGTAAAATGAGAATCTCAGGAGCAGGTCGCTGTTCCATGATTTAGCATGCCTTCACCACTTCAAGAAAACATTTCATGTAGCTAAACTGGTTTTCAATATATTTAATTGAGGTAAACTCTTTGGACTCAATCAGCTTCAAAATCACAGTATATGCTGAAAAACAGACCAGAAAAAGCGACCCTGCGATACGCCGCAGGGTTGTAGTGTCACTGACACAGCCCATGTGTGCAATGTCGTGTTGGGTTATTTAACCCCCCCAATGTAACACAAGTAGACTTTAAATTTCACAATTATTCTTTTCTGTCAGATCGTTTGTAGATCTTGACATTTCTGACCGCACTTGAAGGCAGCTTCATTTAACGGAGAAAGAAAAGAGATGGAGGGACTTAGGAAATGGTCAACTGTTCCACAAACTCCCGGGCAGTTCAGTGCTTGCGTTTGGAGTTTTAAAAACGTTCTTGTGGCAGCGATAGAGGCAGTGATGTTTCCCGTTTCCTGTACAGGACTCTCACACTGCCCTCAAAAACACGGACAAGTCTGATCGCCAGTTATATGACTGGTCAATGCAGGATGACGTCGGGTTGTGTTTCTCTAAAAGTTGAATTGCTCCGAAATGTTCGCCGCAGGCAGCTAAACACACTAATCACATTCAAAATGAGTGGAAAGACCTGCTTATCCACCGGACCGCCTGAGGGCCGCCGCAGTGTGTGTGAATGCACACTAAATGCTTATTTATAGTAGTAGCGCTCTACACAGAACCTAAGCTGTAGCATACAGTACATAAGTGGCCAACGCAGTTGTGAGTAGGGTTGGGATATTTATGATTCCAATGCTGAACCAGTACTTTTAGAACGATTCCGATTCCTAAACCGATTCTTGAAAAACTGAAAAATGACATCAAAGAAAGGCTTTTACGTCCGTTTTGGTGAGCCCAGAGGGAAAATATGGCATTTTAAAAGTAGCCTACATTTACGGTAGCTAGCTAACAGTAGACTACAGAGAAAGTGGGATATTTTTACGTCCGTTTCGGAGTGACAGAGGGAAAATATTTCAGTCGACACATTAAGTGGAACCGAAATGAGGAACCGTAATTTGCGTTGTAATCCGGTCCGATTCCTACCGGTTGCTTAGGATTCGGTACCCAACCCTAGTTGTGAGGATTTATAATTGTGTGCTGGTGTGTTTGCGTTGTTGTAGCCTCTCTTTAAGAGAATAGCAGACCCGGCGTGCGTGTGCGTAGGGAGTGTGTGGTAAAGCCAGTAAGAGAGTGACGGAGATTAGCTTCGGAGCGAGTACCCACTCCGGCGGTGGAGACCGAGAAACAAAGTATCTCCCCTGTGCTTTCTGACCACGGTCGGAAAGCTGTAGCAGGAAAAGTTAACCCTTTCCTCGATTTCATGTTGGTTACAGAGAAGGAGAACCCGGTAATTAGTAAGAGGGAAATGCGACGCTGCGAAGCCATGTCCAAGCAGACCAATCACAGACGTGTAGTTACATTTCTGGGGAGGTGCTCATTAGGCTCAATCATCACAGAACCATAAATCAGGCTTAACAGTGCGTACCTGGTTGTTGACCACCACGTGTATGGTGCCGTGTGTGGTGTAGGACGGCAGGTCAGACAGGTGGAACGTCTCGTACACGATACCCTGGCCTGCAAATGCAGCGTCGCCGTGAATCAGAATGGACATCGCCTGGGAAATCATTCGTCAGGTTACAAACACATTACAAGCTTTTTCTTCCATATGTTTGTATAAAACTCAGCGTACCCTCTTGCCCTCATTGTCTCCACAGTAGAACTGCTCAGCTTTGGTCTTTCCCTGCACCACCGGGTCCACTGCTTCCAGGTGGGACGGGTTCGCCATGAGTGACAACGTGATTTCCCGGTCGCTGACTCGGTTCATCCTCTTGTGATACATCCCCAAGTGATATTTCACGTCACCAGAACCCTGAGAGCAGAGCATCGGGAAAGAGGTAAAGCTACCGTATTCAGGCTTAATTTTCCATGACAACACTACAACTAGCGCTAAATGATTAGCTGTTAAATCGATTGGTTGTTTAAGAGAAAATTAATTACCCTAATTTAGATTGTCAGTTAATCGTTAAGGTCATTTATCAAGTCAAAAAATCTCAAACACTTTTCAGCTTTACTCTCTTCTATGATTTTAAATTGGTTATCTTTTTGTTTTCTGGCCTGTTAGTCAGAACGAAGTCAAAACACGCTATTTTAAAACACAGTTTGACATTTTGGAAAATATGCTTATTTGTTTTATTGCCAAGAGTTTGATCAGAAGATGGATTCTACTCTCCAGACATAGGGTGGTATCAATCTTCTCACTTCACTTCCTCTCATCAAATGTCGAGCAAAGAAATCACATTGGGCTCTGAGAAACAAGTCATAGTCTAGACCAGTGATGCTCATTGCGCGGCTCATCTAAGTCTGTTTTATTACAAATAATTTTGATTTAAAAAATACCCAAACAGTGGCATTACAAGACAGAAATATAGACTAAAAAAAAAAGATGTTTAAACTTGCTCTGCCCTTCCGTCAATAACACTGACTCACTGAGTTTCTAGTTTGGGTCTTTCCAGCTCTTAACGCTGAGGGCCCTATTTTAACGATCTAAAACGTTGGTGCGTTTAGGGTGTGTCCAAATCCACTTTTGCTAGTTTGATGGCAGAAAAAGGATCTGTGCGCATGGTTCAAAAAGGTTGTACTTAGTTAATTAGAGGTGTGTTTTGGGCGTAACATGCAATAAACCAATCAGAGATCATCTCCCATTCCCTTTAAAAGCCAGGCGCGTTTGGACCTTGGAGCATTGCTATTATGATGGAGGATTTGCACCGTAATATTTTTATATGTAATCTTCTGCATGTGTGTGTGCTGCTGTGCGTCCCTGTGTGTGTAACAAGCACAGTGTGCGCGCGTTGTGCATAAGCCTAGGAGCATTTTACTAATTTGCTGTTAAAATAACAATGAAATGCTGGGATATCAACTTTCGACCAGGTTTTTGTTGGTCAATGGTGTGATCACTTCCCGCTGCCTCAAGATAGCAATACGCCCAGAATGCACCTGAACACACCTCCCTGTAAGACCAGCACGCCCATGGGCGCACAGATGGGCACAGGTGCATTTGCTGTTTAAACGACGCGGGTGCTGGACGGAAAATTGACAACTGCGTCGGTCTTGAACTATCAAAGACACTTGCTTCGGGCTTTGAGCTGCGCCGGGTGCAAGATAGGGGCCCTAAGTGTCTTCTTGGGTGCTTAAATACATGATGGGCTTATGTAGAAAAAATTGCATATTGTATGTTCAGGGATGGCAGATTGATAAGTAGACATGCTACTTATGACTGGATGTAACTTTTTGATACTTTGCGGTAAAACTGTCTCTCCTATAGTGAAGACCACTGGTCTAGACAAATAATCGATGAATCCTTAAAAAAAAAAATCAACAGATTAATTGACAGTGGATTAAATCTCTCTCAGCAGTTAATGGTCAAACCTCGTCAGCAGCCTCTAGTTTAGAGTCAAACTGGCAGAAGATTTGGTCCAGCTCCTTGCGGATCACGTTAGCCAGCACATTCAGCCTCCCTCTGGAGACGGAGAACCACACATTAGGAAGGAACAGTCAGGCAAATTCATTTCATCGTATGGTATCATGTGAAGAAAGGACTGACTGTCAGCGTTGAGTTTATAAGAGACATATATATATTTGTCAGGCATCAAATTCATAATGTGAAACAACAGATTTAAAAAAGGGGGGGGGAGCCAAATCTCTGACAAAATGATCACATAAACAAGTAATAAAAATGAAATAATTTAAGTGGAACGTCGTGGATATAGACTACACATTTTCACTAAATCTAAAAGACGTAACAACAGTGTTTACCTGTGAGGCATCCCCATGATCACACTCTCCACTCCGCGCTGACTGGACTTGTCGATGATCGTCTTGAGGGCCGGGATGAGCGATTCGCAGCCTTCCAGACCGAACCTTTTCTCCGAAGACCACTTCCTCTGGAGGAACTCCTCAAACCTGTGAACAGGTGGTTGTGCTGCTTCACAATGTGGCTCAGAACATCTGTCCCCCATCCTCCTTCCCCAGACTCAGAAAAACACCTCGCCCTCCAGCTGCTTTGCATGCTTTTCAAATTAAAGCGTAACTCTCGACCAACATGCAACCTAGAGTCTTTTTGTGAATGTACCCGAGTCAAACTTTTGTTTATAAGCATATTTAGGACGGAAGCGCCACTTTTAAGATTGACCGTATTTTTGTTTTTGGTCAAATGGCCTTTTGAATGGGAGTGCTAGGGGCACTTTTATGCTAGCCTCAAAATATCTATTTTTAAAACACTAAGAAGGCTCGACACAACATGAGACTTTGCTCCAAGTATCACCAGGAGCTCTACACCTTAACGAAAGCATTGACAACATTGGTTGTGTACACAGAGTTTACTAAAAAGTAAGGTTTTGACCGACTCACTTTAGCTGCTGTTGTTTCCGGGCGCTACCATCTCGCCAGTCAAAAGTGTCGATCTCCGAATGTGAATGAACGGACTCCATATGAGGAAATGTCACTCTTTTTTTTTCCTACTTATTTTTTTTTATTGAAATTTTCTGTCAACAGTTACAGTGTCCGGTTTTACACACTTCACAAAGCAATTATTCACATCAGTGTCCTTATTGTCCAGTGGTGATGGTGGTGTCCTCTTGCTGTGTTCTATAAACTGTCCATTTTTCCTGAAATTGTGTCTCTTGTAATCGTAGTTTATGTGTAATTTTTTCCATTACAAATACTTCTTCCACAATGCTCACCCACTGCTCCACGGTTGGGGGTTCTGCTTTATACCATAACCTTGTTATTGCTTTTTTACTTGCCGATAGCAGAACTTTAACAACATACTCATCCTCTTTTTGAATTATATCTTGTGTCAGATTTCCCAGATAAAGTACCTTACAAGACTTGGGTATCTCGTATCCTATAATTTTTCTTAGACCCCGCCATATTTTATCCCAATATCCTATTATCTTTTGGCATGACCAAAAAATATGCATATGGGCTACATCCATGTGTCCACATATTCTCCAGCATGGTTGCTGGTTACATACAGTTTCCTTCCTAATGTTTGGAGTTATAAAAAATCTGATCATATTTTTACAATTGAATTCTCTCCAAATCCTGGAGCTAGTCGCCGTGCACTGCGTTTTACAAATATTAAACCATTCCTCCTCAGTTATTTGCTCCTTCAACTCTTCTTCCCATTTTTCTTTGATATAAAGAGAGGAGGTCTTCCTGCATGACAACAAACTTCTGTATAGGGTTGAGATTACTTTACATTTTTTTCCTTCACAGGCTTTCAAAAACACATCAATAACGTTATTGTCAGGGTCAGTTTTTAATCTCCTTCTCATAATAGTCCCTTATCTGTCGGTGTCGATATTGTTCATGTTCATCTAGTCCAAATTTGGAAATGTCATTCTTATATGAACGACAAAACAACTAATTATCCGCGTTAAATGGAACTAAGCTTTAGGAGCTTTCCATCTTTACTCTCCTCCCCGTTACGTTGCATTCGGTATAGCAATTTTGATGTGATCATAGTAGTGCCCCTAGCACTCCCATTCAAAAGGCCATTTGACCGAAAACGAAAATACGGTCAATCTTAAAAGTGGCGCTTCTGTCCCAATTATGCTTTTAAACGAAAGTTTGACTCGGTTATATTCCCAAAAAGACCCTAGGTTGCATTTTGGCGAGAGTTAAACATTAACTACTGAGGTGTGTTGAGGAATGTGAAGAAGAAACAACAACAACAGACCTTGTGGATCGGATCATTCTGGCCAAAAGTGTCTTCTTTTCTTCCAGGCTGAACTGCATGATTCCCGGTGTCTCGAACTTCTGTCTGATCCACTGGCACTGCTCCATGTCGTTAATGAACATGAACTCTACTCCAATATGTTGACAGTAGGCCATCTAGAAGAGAGAGGGAACGATGTGAATCGTCAAACAGAGACTTGAACGAGTCTAGTCTTCAGTATCGTTTGTTTGGTTAAATTTTAGAAGCTGCGCTCGAAATTCTCGAAATTAAGGACGGTTCTATTCTGGCTTTTAATTTGGGGTAATTCCACCACCATCCGTCAGCTCTAAAGTTTTCCTATTCATTTAATTTTAATGGCAGAGTTTTGTAATCATACATTTTACATGTTTTTTTTATCCCATTTCGTGAGGGACTTTGGACTGCATCTCTGCATGAAAGGTGCTATACAAATCAAGTTATTATCAGTATAGGAATGTGGATTTATTTGAACAAAGTTAACTCATTTTAAAGTATTTTACCTCCAGACGTCGTATAATCTCTCTGAGAGGTAAAGAGCCCTCGCTGCCACCGATGAAGGTGGTCTTGGGAAGCCGGAACACCTTGTCCAAGTCGGATTCAACCAGCCCGTAAAAACCTGTTGTGAAGACATTAACATGAGGAGAAATCCCAAACGAGTACAGGAATGCAGACCAGGTTAAGGTGGGGGAAATGGGGGGAGGGGGGGAAGAGCGGGGAACAGTTATACAGAACACACTCCAAGTGGAGTTACACCCCATGTTCTGTTTGTACTAGTATTATACCGTTTAAAAAAACCTGAAAATATGGATCACTCCACGCAGCCGCCGGCAATCACGGCCACTCCTGACAATGCTGTGATTCCATGCAGTGTGTCACAGAAGTGTCCTATTAATTGATAACACCAAATAATAGTTGCATCTATAAAATGTCAGAAAATAAACATCTTAAAAATCCCAAAAATATTTACTTTACGCATAAGACAAAGAAAAGCAGGTAATTCTCACAATTGAGAAGCTGGAAGAAATTGTACTATAAAATAAATACTTTTTCCACGCCAAGATGTGTGGATTGTTCATTTAACATAAGTCCTCTGGGAGGCCCAAGTTGGAATCGGATAACTTATTCTTATATACTGCACTGTAAATTTTATTCTCGTCTTTTATCTGTTTTTAATTTTTTTTTTTAAATAATTTTTAACTGCTCTTATATGTTTTATGTAAAGCACTTTGAATTGCCCTGTTGCTGTACAAATAAGGCTGCCTTGCCTATGTAAAAATATCTCCTTCAAAATTAGTTTGTTCGTCAGCAGAATTACGGAAAAACTGCTGGCACAATTTTCGTGAAATTTAGTGGAAGGGTGTAGCACAGGTCAAGAAAGAACCCATTTCATTTTGAAGCGGATCCGATTCACAGGGGGATACATGAATTATCTTTCACTGTCGTTAGCGAGATAATGCATTTGGCCTTGGAGGAGGTCTGCGCTCTCCGAGTGTTACAACAGTAACCGTTACATTTTCGGTTGATTGACTTATCAATGAATCCGTTAGTTTTTTTGTGTGGAGGTTCTGTTTTTGGTAGGGATGCACCGAATCCAGGATTGGCCGAATATTGGGCTTTTTGACGGGGTTCGGTTTCTGCCAAACCGTAGAAATTTTTTCCACTTAACTGAACCCTACGCTTGCACTACGCGCACTGCGCTGGTCGACGCGATGACGCCGCCGTTGATTACGGGAAGGTGTTTACGTAGGTGGAGCGTTCAATGCAGTAGGCTGTGAGAAAGTGAAAATGGAGCTCATGAGCAGAAAAAGTGTAGTTTGGCAGTACTTTCAGTCAAAAGAAGGACATTCAAGTCCAGCTACATGTTCAATCTGCAATGCCGAATTGTCTAGTGGGGACAAGGACCCTAAACAATTCACAACATGGCCGCTGTTAAAACATTTGGTATGAAACATCCGAAAGAATACGAGTTGTGCATGAAGGAATCTACAGACAGCAGCCAAAATGCAGCAACTTCAGGTACAGCAAAGGAAGGACAGTCACTGTTAAAAACTGGTGTTAACCAGACAGTGCCTCTCCCAGGCTGTCAGCCGTTCTCTCGGTAAATGAGACTCCCTACAGCGGGAGCGGAGCGACCGAACGGCCAGCTGCTGCTCGTTAGCTAACGTTAGCTTTCTAATTTCACCCACCCAACATGCCTTCATCACACAGTGGTCAGCGAAAATTTGCCGAACAAAATTGTCACTCATCTGGCGATAGTGATGTGCTTTCCTACGATGTCAAAAGAGCGTGTGAGTTCAACATTAAGTTGTAACATTTAACTATTTTAGAGGCTGTGGATGTTGTTTACTTCATTACTGTGTTTACTGTGTTTATGGACTGAGGATGGGAGGAGGATTCGGTATTTGGTTTCGGCAGAATCTTAACCAGTGGATTCGGTATTCGGCCGAATCCCAAAAATCTGGATTCGGTCCATCCCTAGTTTTTGGTTAGCCCGTTTTTTAATAAAACTGTGGGAAAAAAAGGTCATGCAACAGAATCATTTTTTACTAATGGACCAGCTTTAAAGTTGTCATTGTTCTGACCTTCTTTTCTTTGTGAGTTTATGTTAACAAATCTTGGCTGGACTTTGCTAACACTAGGAATTCTTAAATGTCACCTTGTAATAAACCATACGGTATGTTAGACAAGATACTGTGAGAAGCAGCTGAACGCAAATAACAACCAGGACTGATAAGATGGATTTGCTGGTTGAATGCTATGTCTATATTGTGAGGAGAAACAGTCTGAGACACTATAGCTTGTGTTATCTGAAGCATGTGATGTCCTTTTTGCACCAAACCGAGATAAGGCAATACGGAACAGAAGGAGGGGAGGGGAGCAGGGTTGAATCTATGTTTGTGTTTCTACATCGCTGTCAGCAAATTAGTGCAGGCTGCTGTGCTGAGGACAGGGAGTTTTTTCAATCCAATATTACAGAGTCAGCTCTCTGTTACATAAGGGATCTTTAGACTTCCCTCCCCCTCCGTGAACCGCCCTGTACATAAATACACACAGAACTTGGTTTTCTTTGATGGGTCAATACAAAAGCCGAATGATTAAACGCAGTAATCAAGTACTATCTGCCTGCAATCTAATCAAAGTAGCATTTTAATGAAGCAAGCACAGATAAGCCTCGATAAGTCCTGTTTGAGCCCTCTGGCTGCTGAGCAAAGGTTAGCAGGAGCCAACAAACACACGTAGGGATGGGTACCGCAGGCCTTCTCCTGGGTTTTTAGAGCGCAAAATGAAAAAATGACACTAGTGTTAGACACGAAATGCCAGTTTTTCAACATTACCAAGCGGCCTTTAAGGTGGGGCTGACCTTTAAGGTGGAAAAGCTAATCTTATTTTAAACTGCTCGGCTGAATTTAGTGTGAGCGGTTCTGATAACCAGATAAAACTAATTTTGTATTGCTTATAGTTAGGTCCAGACATTTCTAGTAATTGCCCTTTTCCTATAGCCTAGAAATCTAGACGCGCCCCAGCGGCAGCAAATTTAATTTGCAGCCAGGGTCGTCTAGAAACTCTCTGTTGGCTTGCAAGCTGGAAAAACCAAACTCTGGTCAGGCCAATCACATCGTGTATAGAGTCGGTAGGGGGGCTTATGGCTGCTGCTGCTGGGAACAGCGGTCTTCTGGAAGACTTGGAGTTCAGCTTTTCTTTGAGAAAAGAACAAAGAACGGCACTGAAGTCGTTCTTAAAAAAGGAAGATGTGTTTGGAGTTTTGCCGACCGGATACGGAAAAGTTGAATCTATCAACTAGCATTGCTCTGGTTGGTTGTAGAGCTATCCTATTGCGTGCAGAATGAATTTGAAAGACAACCGTTTATCCCGCCCCTCGGATTGAGCTCCGTCAATGGTGAGTTTCCAGACCCAACATCTGGATGTGGGTCTGACTTGTCAGGCTACTTTTCCTAAATATATCTGCATGAAACTCGTGAAACAACTTAATTCTGCAAAAACATACAAATAAAACAACTGTTGAATCTTTTTATGTCTTTATTTCTTGCACCAAATTATAGAGAAAAGTGTCGACAAGAGTATCAATAAGTATCGATGTCGATAAAATCCTAATGATACCCATCCCTAAACACACACGCACCGCCTTTCCAAGAACTACCACCCCTGGAGCTCAATACACTTTTCCCCAAAAACAGATGAAAACCGACACAGAGGACACCATGAACAACCCCAACACTAGTTAATAGTCTAATGATAAACCACAGGAAACTGGTTTCGAATTGACCTTCACCAGAAACACCACAGAGCGAAAGCAGCCTGGATGTAGGCCATGGGTTAGTTCCCACTGAAAGAGCAACGTTTGAGGTTCTCCTCCTACATCGAATCAGATTACGCAGACGTTCTCTAAAATGGGAGAACTCTGGAGGCATGGAGAGACACAAACACACAAACTGTAGGTAAAGTATCGCACAGAGCTTCTCATTTATTCTCTTTAGGCCGATTTGGACCCCTACACCGACCTATTGTCCGACCTCTGTGAACCTCAGCGCCACCAGGACAAAGACCAACTCGGGTAAACTGAACAATACCACCATTAACTGTGGAAACATCCTATAACAGCTCACAACAATCGCCCGCTTTTGAACTCAGAGGCCCAACCTTTTCATCAGGCACAATGACAGTTTGACACACACACACACACACACACACACACACACACACACACACACACACACACACACACACACACACACACACACACACACACACACACACACACACACAGTAAGTCAATAAAAACAATTAAAATCCTCAGATTACTTCCAAAACATTCAAACTTATATAATTAAACTTAAATAAAATGCACCACCTTCTGATAAGGCATACTTCACTTTAAGACGTTATACTGTATGTTATGTGCCAAATGGCTTTATTAATGGGTATGCAAATAAAACGTTCGTTAATGATTTAGATTTAAGTAATAAGCATCAATAAAAACATTTAAGTTGGCAGATTGGTGTATATCCTCTAGCATAACTAGCACTGTCTATTAGCTCTTTGATTCATCTTGATGGCTTCTTAGAAAGTCTAAACCCCAGGTCCATTTCTTAATAACTTACTTTTATCTAAGAAGCAATAAACTCTGCAGTTATTAATGTTAGTAAATCATCAACAGTCTGTTCTTCTATTAAAGCAACACTGTAACTTTTAGCTGCAGCTGTAGTTCCAATGAGACAACCTGTACGGGGACCGAAGCGGGAAAAGTTACATAGTGTTGCTTTAAAATAATCTAGAAAGTCTGCAGTTCAATCATTTCTTTAGAACTGAACTCAGTCAGTTCGAGGCGACCTTTGAGTCGCTGGGACCTCAAAGTGTTTGGTATTTTTCTAAATGACAGAAGATTCCAAAGATTCCTGGCCCACAATAGTTTCAAAATGACACTATGTTATGGGGGTGTTAGACATGAAATGTCAGTTTTTCAACATCACCAAGCAGGCCTTTAAGGTGGCGCTGGCCTTTAAGGTGGTACAGCTGATCTCATTTTAAACGGCTCAGCTGAATTTAGTGTGAGCTGTTCGGACAACCAGATAAAACTAGTTTTGTATTGCTTATAGTTGTTAAGACCAGACATTTCTAGTAATTGCCCTTTTCCTAAATATATCTACAAGAAACTCGGGAAACAACTTAACACTTATTTCTGCAAAAACATACAAATAAAACAACTGCAAGCAATAAACTCTGCAGTTATTAATGTTAGTAAATCATCAACAGTCTGTTCTTCTATTAAAATAATCTAGAAAAGTCTGCAGTTCAATCATTTCTTTAGAACTGAACTCAGTCAGTTCTAGGTGACCTTTGGCCTTCAAGTCGCTGGGACCAAAAAGTGTTTGGTATTTTTCTAAATGACAGAGATTCCAAAGATTCCTGACCCACAATATTTTCAAAATGACAATACACAAAGGAATCCTATAGTGCAGGTAATATTTTCTTAAAGCGTTCTGCTGGTAAACATTTAAATCCTCAGCCTCAGCGTGCATTGAGAAGCTGCAGTGTTTCCGTATATACATTATTATTATTATTATTATTATTGTCGCCGCTACTTCAGACTTTTATGAAATATCATGAAGTTGCAGCGACACAACTCTGCAGAGCTGTCCGTTCCACTGAACTCAAGTGAACAGCCTCTTTTCGGATTCAGGTCGGCAGCCACGATGCCCAGAGGGGCCAGCTGAGCCACGTGATGACCCCGTGCCTACATTATATTCCACCAAAGGCGGAGTATGGGTGGGTCGATGATAGTAAACAAAAGAAGTGGGAGGCCGATCGTGGATGGGAGATCACTCAACATAAATACGTGGGAATTTATGGTTGCGTCACACTCTGTGCGATTAACAGAAGGGGTAAAACACTCAATGAAAGGGTGGGGGACGGGACAATGTTTTGTGTAAAATTAAAGGGCAAAGAAAAGGTGGGACAAACCCAAGAGATAAAGTGTTTCAGGACGAAAGGGATCCAAAAACAAAAATGACAGGAAGGACAAGGACAGAGAGGGAAACATTAGTAAACAGGTTTATATTTCTCACCAACGTTCTGGAAACCAATGGCACACGGTGCATCGTCAAAGTCTACACAGCTGATGTTCATGGGGTCCAACTTGGCTACGTGATGCCCTCGGACCTAAACACAGGACAACACAGCTCAGTGATTGTGTGTGGATGTTTCGACAGGTCAGTCTTTGACTAACCATTTCTGCAGATGAGTGTGTGTCTGTGCTTTGTAAACTGCTGACCACTTCCTAGAAGATTTCCAACATAGTATGCCCACACGTTAGCAGAATCATAGACACAGATGTACGTCAAAGGTTAAGAAACTCTCAACCCCCACAAAATGACTTGTTTCACTCTCAGAATTCAGAGGTCTGTTGTGCACCCATAGTGCAGAAGCAGCGGCGATCATCTCGGTAATTTTATACGTGGAAGTTGAACTTTGTTGGCTACATGTGCCACTGAGCAACTCTTGTAAAAATGAATGGGGCTATGCCTTGAACGCTGTAATCAGGTTCTTCATACATCCATGATTGGCCATCTGCACTTAACACAGCTCTAACATGTCTGTAATTGATCAGTAAACTGTCTAATAGGGCTGTAAACAAAAGTGTGAAGAACACAATAGTTACTCAACTCCACAACCACAGATATTCAGTTAGAAGCTAAAAAAGTACCAAGCAGGAACACAACAGTGCAGTGCTGCTTGACGCAGATATCCGCTGCTGCGAGGCCGCAATTTAGACAGGAAATTAAGGCCGGAAAAATGGAAATAAAGATTAGCTCATTTACATATCAAGGTATGTTTTTTTTTAACTTCATTATGGCCCTCTGTCTGAGTGTTGCTCTAGACAAAATTTGATCATTCGACTGTTTATTATTAAATTATTAAAAAGGCATCAAACTTGAATGTCACCTGACTTGAATTTAATAGAATATTTGTGAAACAGGTTAAACACACCAGCTTGTATGTCTGTAACTTATAATAATATGTATAAAATTGTGTTCTCTGACAAGTGTAGCCTCATAAACGAGCCATTATTTCATTGACGGGGCTTTGCCTCTAAACTGCAAAGACGCTCTATTGTCAGTTTGCTGTTTGATCTTCCTTATCATTTCACTGTAGCATACGTTGTGCTGATACCGCAGGTCTGAAGATAAACGCTGTGTCTTTGCAGTACAGTCCCTCTGATATGATTTAAGATCATTACATCCTGAAACATAAGTCCATGTCACTGTCAGATAATAGTGCTGAATTCTACTAATATATAAGGGGGATAAAAAGCCTTTTCTGTATGACATACAGTGCTCAGCATAAGTGAATACACCCATGCTAAAGTTGACTAAAAAGAGGAATAAAAAATATATATATCTTTTGGATATTGATCTTAATGCCTGAATTAAAAAAAATGAAAGTCCACCCTTTAAGGACACCAATTTTCTTTGTGAATAAATAATGTATCGTAAATAATTGACATGGCATGGGGTATTTTCCATAAAATCATCTCTCGATGTAAATCAAACCAGCTATTAGGCTAACTGAAATAAAACCATGCCAGTCTCTAGGTATGGTGAAGGGGATGTGATGATGTGGGGCTATTTTAATTCCAAAGGCCAAGGGAACTTTATCAGGATGCATAGTATCCTGGATCCATGAAATAACTGGCCTTTAAAAATAAACATCTGCCTGCCTCTATGGGAATTTAACATAGGGGTGTACTTACTTATGCCCCCTGTATTTTAAAAGGAAGAACGTTTATTTATTTATTTACGATACATTATTCATTCACAAAGAAAATTGATGTCCTTAAAGGTTGGATTTTTCCTCATTTTTTTAATAAAAGGCATTAAGATCAATTTCCAAAAGATGATTTTTTTTATTCCTCTTTTTAAGTCAACTTTAGCATGGGTGTATTCACTTATGCTGAGCACTGTAATTATCTCAGGTGTGTTTGTAGCGTACCTGGTATGCTCGTATGAGTGATTGAACTGCTAGATGATCCTCCACCAGTTTCTCCACGTTGGGCTGAGCCCCCACCAGTCCCCGGACACTGGCCAGTCCCTGAGAAGACCCAATGAGGGGTGGAGGGCTCTGGTAGGCCGCACCGGGCGGAGCCCCAGCACTAGCGTTACGGAAAAATATATCCCAGGACTGCAGGGAGAAACAGGAGAGAGAATGTGACAAGTTACTCGGAGAGGTAAATGCATAACAATGCCATGCCATGTGAATTCAAGAGTGTACTTTTTGTTACGCTGGTGTGTTTAGCGCAGATGCTGTGTGCAGGGCTGTGTACCCCTGCAATTGAATGCACCATTAGTTTAACAAGGTGCACATGAATGCACAATGGAGCCCACCTGCTTTACCTTCATTTTTCATTTACATAAGTCACTCACGGGGAAAGCAAAATGTTGCCACAACGGTGACTTCAGGGAAGCAGAAGGATTTCCCAGTTCTTTTGCTTCTCCGTCATGTCCGACCTCGAGCAGTGGACATAGATTCCGGAACAGTCAAGCTGCAGGCTACCGCTAAGCTAATGTTACCATGTGTCTTTAGCTGCATGCTACCAGCTACGCTGTCTATTATTTATTTTTTCTGGCGTGAGCAAGCAGGTGGCGATGGAGAGAGAAAAAGATACCGGCGGAATCGCTGATCCTGCTTTTGATTTCAATAGTCAGAATCAAAGATTTCGACAGATTTTTGATTTAAACTCTAAATCATGACACCCCTATGAACTACAATATATATTATGTCTTATACATTTTCAGTGTGTCCTACAGTCTACAGCCATGCTAGCAGCTCTGTGAGGCACAAGGCACAGCAGTACTTGAAGCTAAATGCTACCATTACCATGCATCCATCAGGTAGTTGTTGAGATATTTCAGTCTGTGGTGGACTGACTGAATGACGGACATTGCCACCTCTAGAGCTGTGCCGCTTGTATGGCTAAAAACACACTCATACACTATTTGACTTTGATATGTTTCTGACCAGAGAGGAGAGTAATTGGATTACTGCTGTGAGAGGCTTTTAAGATCAGCGTAGACATACGGTAAATAAAGCTTCTTTCCGCCTGCCTCTGTAGTGGGATACTAGCTTACAGGTAGTGTGACGAAACATTTTTTTCCACAGTAAGCTTAACGCATTACCAACTGATGATAACTACACGGTTTGCAGATGACAGTACCCAGCCCGATCTTTCACACACTGTTTGTTGAATATTTTTATGACCGGCTTTGCAATGTGGAGGCCTGTCTGTGTCCAAGGGTTTCAGCTTGATCCACTTTATGGTGTTTATGAGTTTATTGATGGATAATCTGAGGTTGTTCTACCTGGCCTACCAAAGCAAAGTTTAAAGTTCTAGATACGCTTGGCAACTGTGCCTTTCTAGTAATTTGGAGGATTTGTTTGTAAATGCCTGTTTTATGTGAGGTTGAATTCAAAAGAGCTATTCGGTGTTGCTGTGACTTGTCTAAAGAAATATTTCTGACTTGGAGGAACTTATTGCTGGAATGGAGTCAGTAATTCAAAGGCTTCAGGCCACGGCTGTGAACTGAGGCTGAATTAAAATAATATATTCATTCTAGCTTCAATTAAAAATCGATCTTTGTTTGAGTGATCTGATATCGCCAAGTAAAATCCCAAAGTCAATCTTTAAATATTTGCCTTTTCAATGACAGTCATGTAAGTTGCAAGTACTTTAAACAAAGGTTTTATGGTTCAATTCTTAATTATTAACCTGGATGCATTATAAAAAGATATGAGGGTTGCTTTTTGCTTGCACAATTTACAGGATAAATTCTCTGAGAATCTCTTTTAGATCCAAGCAAATAAAGTTGGTATTGTAACTGGAATTTCCTTAACCTAAATGATATTGAATCGAAAATGTAATTGAGACCGACTTTGTGCATCGGAATCAAATTGAGAAAACATTGGCGATACCCAGCCCTAGTAACACATGTTATGATTTTTCCATCCCTAATTCACAGTTTGTTACTTCCTCTGCTGCGCTATCTGTCATTCATGTTTTGCTCTGCTGCTTGTTGCTGTGGTGCTCTACTATTCAAACATGCATAAGCAAACACACAGTGTACAGAGTACACATAGTTCCTAGTTCTACCTTTACCCTACTGAATTTTGGACATGTATCTGTAACCAATAAGAGCATTTTTTTTCTTCTTTTCAGGCCCCAATAGGAAGCAGGTAAGGAGACACGCAGAGTAACATTCAGTGCAAAGATGTTTAGATCTGGACATCCCAGTCATTGTGAATTGTAGGTAGGGCTGCAACTAGTCTCACTTTGCCAGACCCTCCTCCACCGCGGCGCTGCTGGATATAGACTAGGCTGCAACTAACGATTATTTTCATTGTCAATTAATCTGTCAATTACTTTCCCAAAGCCCAAGATGATGTCCTCAAATGTTGTTTAGTCCACAACTTAAAGATATTCAGTTTACTGTCACAGAGGAGAGAGGAAACTAGAAGATATTCACATTTAACAAGCTGGAATCAGAGATTTAGTTTTACAATTTTTCATAAAAAATTAATCAATTCAACAGATTAATCACTTATCAAAATAGTCGGCGATTAATTTAAGAGTTGAGAACTACTTGATTTATCTTTGCAGCTCTAATTGTAGGGCACTGAACCTGCTTTGCATGTGTGTAAACTCACCCCTAAAGGCAAAATCAATTTTCCAACCAGACATCAAAGATAAAACAGAAGGTATTCAATACCTTGTGCACATTCCTGGGATTCTCCAGCCACGCATAGTACATCTCCTCCACATAGTTGGAGCTGGTGCCATTAAGAAAGGGCTCAGCCACCACAGAAGTGTTCAGGCGCCTCGTGGGCTTAAACGTCCTTAATCCCCCTTCGATCGCCAACAGTCTGGGCTGTGATAGGCTCTGGGCCGTCTGTGCAGCAGTTAAAGGCCGAAGCCTTGCAACTGTAGTCCTTAAGCGGTGCATGGCTGCAGATCAGCCACAGCTCCTCTCCTTCCGTCCTTTGCTGGGAGAGAAAGATATATAGCAGCAGTGTCCAGGACAAGCAGACCCTCGACGCTCCTCAGCAGCTGCTCCTCTCACTGCTCTGGTTTGGTCGAACCGACGACGCTCGCTTCTCCACTGCTCCTGCTACGTCTCTTGTGCCAATCATCCACTGGATCCTGTTGAGTCTAAATGTAAATAGCGTCCATCAGAAACACTTCATAATTGCAATTTGTAATAAAAAAGTAATTTCGAAAGTCTTATAAGGTCCTCTTTGGTGCAGGGGTAATCAATCATTAATATAGTCATTGTTGACATTTGCAAAACAAATACAGAGAAGCAGTCGTTGGCAAAGAAAATTGTATTGCTCATTACAATCCTTGTTAAATGTGTTTAAAAATAAAACCACACAAGTAAAGAATGAGAATCTAAGACATAAAATAGTGCAGAGGTTGAAATATAGGCATAAAATACAGGGTAACTTGGAGCTCTATGGCACAGAAGAATAAGCCTGCTTAGGCTACACAGACTTAAATGTTAATTCTTTTTTAGTTACTTGTCAATTCATTGTTGGTTTTGGTGTTTTCATGTGGTTTGCTGACAAAAACAAAAGTAGAATATCACCATCCTTATCCTTTTATGATGAAAAATGAAACTCGGTGCTGTAACTGTATCTCAGGTCTAGATCAGTGATAAAACTCTGGATGGTACAGTAGGTACTGTACATCCTAAATATAGGCTAGCTAGACCAGTGGGTCCCAAAGTGGGGTGCAAGGGGCCCCAAGGGTCCGTGACATAGTTCCAGGGGGTCCCCAGCTAGCCTACTAGGTGAAAATATTAGTACTATAATTCCATCCATAATAACATATTGTATGACTATTTTGGTCATGCTTTCATACACTCACTGTAGCCTAATAAAACATCCTCACTGCTAAAGCGTAATGTAATGCAGTGCAAAACAAGTTCCTCCCCGAGGCTATTTTGCATACACGTCGCTGCGTCCGGAACTTAACGTCCCCCAAGATGATAGTGATTGGTTTAAATAAATGCAAACAATCCAGAGTTTTTCCTTTTCGACTGAAATCATTTAATATATATATTTTAGTTTTTTTCGGCTATCCCAGAATACCGTATATCTGTGATGTAGCCGACTTATCTCCACAACCTGGCTCCACCCAACCCGACCCAGCACACAACTTTGTTTCTATCAGTTAACGTTAAGGGGACATTTCATCGATTTGCATTCATTCTCTGGAGACTATCTTAACCATAACTATAAATGTCTAACCACAACCCTTAACCTTAGCTGAGGAGTCTTGACCCTAAACCTAGTCTAAACCGTGAAATGAAAAACGTTGCGCGGAGTTGCGTTTTGTCCCCACAATGTGCTAAGCTCGATGTCCCCACAACAATAGTAGCCTACTACACGTTCACGCACACAAACACCAACAGTTCCTCGTTCGAGCGCTTACAAACTGTTTAAAAAAAAAAAAAAAAAAAAAAAAACCGGAAGCGGCACTTTTCCACACAGCATTCGGTCAGTCGGTTAAAGTTAAAGAAGTATTTCTCTCCTCAGTTAAACGCGTCGCTCAAACTTTAGCTAACGTTTTACTTTTTGAGTTCGTTACCTTTTCCTGGCGCCCGCGTGGCTCTCTTTCCACAGCTGTAGTAAACAAGGAGCAAACTCAGCAGCACTGTCCTGTCCCGGGAGCTGAGCGCGACTCGCGAGCACGATGCAGCATGGATGTGTGTGTGTACTGCAGCAGCGGGAGAGCTGTATATGTGTATATGTGTGTATGTGCGTGTGTGTGTATGTGTGTGTGTGTGTGTGTGTGTGTGTGTGTGTGTGTGTGTGTATGTGTGTGTGTGTGCTCAGTCAGGAACTGTCTAATCGCTTTTTGGTGCTGATCTGCGTCACGCCCGTCGGTGACGTTAGCACAAAATCATTGCGGTTGCGTCAGCAAACGCAACAAAAAACTCAGTTTTCACTCTTTGGTGAAACTGAGTATTTAAAAACACAACTTTAAATCTTTACTTAATAAAGTAAAAGGTGTTCTGTTTATTTTATTTTAGTAAAAAAAAAAAAAAAAAAAAAACGATACAAAAAGTTACATTTTAAGCAGTTTAGTCTATAATAGAGCCTTTAGGTATGCGTGCAGTTTAGTGTCCCAAATTCCACTATGGCCACGCCAAGTCCCGCCCTAAGAAGCAGAATGATTGATTGGGGTTAGGCATTTAAGGTTAGGATAGCCGATTGGTCAGGGGATAGGACCTGAACACATGGGGTTACGTTACGGGGAATTTGGGACACTAAACTGTACGTATACCGAACCTTTATATACATTGTTTGGATATATAATCTTAACCTGAAGAGTTAGGTGGAGTACAAGTACCTCAAAATTGTACTTGTAATTGTACAGTACATGAGTAAATGTACTTAGTTACTCTCCATCATGATATATCATATATATATATATATACATGATATAAGATATTGTGATATCAGTTAACGTATCGTTTTCCAAAGAATCAATATAATATTGTATCGTGATATAACGTGTGATTTACACCCCTAATGTGTACAATCCCTCTCTCTCTGTGGGGTCAAATTTGGCCCGTTTACAAAAACTTTCTATATCAGAACTATGACAAAAGAATGTTGAAAAAAGTGACAAATGTTGAAAAAACGCTACAAAAACGCAGGAAAAAAATCAACAAAAAACATTTTTTTTTAAAACGCTGAAAAAAGTGACCAAACAAAAAAAAAAAAAAAAAAAAGGGAAAAAAATACATTGGAAAAAGCGACAAAAAACATAATTAAAAAAACACCAAAAATGGTGACAAAATATTGGAAATAATGTGACAAAAAGAATTTAAATAAAATCGACAAAAACGTAGAGAAAAGTGTAGAAAAAGAACAACTAAATGTTGAAATTTCAACCCAGAAAAACACAAAGTTGCATGGTCAACGGGAAGACAACACAAGGGTTAAAACATGATTTGTTACCGGTTGTACTTTTACAGCATCTACCTTTATACGTTCTGGTTCAGCGCCAGATGTACTGCATTCACGGCACTTCCCAGAACAGAGCAATAAACGTCAACCTTTGTCCTGACACATACAGAGCAAGTTAATGAACTTCCCATCCTGACAATGTTAACATCACCAAGTCTTAGGAAGTAAAAGTACGGACGTAATATCAGCAAAATGTACTTAAAGTATCAGCAGTCAAAGTGCATTCTGTGCAGTAAAATGTCTCCTGTGACTGATATCTGATTCTATGTGACATCATTTGATTTCTTTGTGTGATATTACACTGTTAGACATTTTATTGTAAATATGCGGTAATACTGTAATTGTCATTATGTATTATAGTTTTACTGTTATTGTGGTTCACAGTATATTACACTATTTGGCATTGGTAGTACAAATAATTGACTTTAGTCCATGTACAAAAGTAATACATTTTTATTTTCGTGTTATACAGGTACAAATACCAAGACCAAGATAATTTTAAGTCTGAAAGTGCAAAAAAAATAATCCAATCCAATAATCTGTGGCACAGGAGAAATATAAATAGAACAGGCCAAAAACACAAAGAGCAAAACGCAAGCAGGTTGAGTCAGTAGCGAGACTAACATGGTCATCTTGACTATGATCTGACGATGAGTGGCAAGTTTGACCGGGTATTTAAGGCTGAGGTGATTATGGTGAATGAGCTGCAGCTGGAACCCTGACTCCCGCACACCAGACTTCACTCCTGCAATTAAGAACAGACAGAGGGGAGGGGGAGAGCAGAGAGAGAGAGCTACCTAGCAGCAGTAGGCCTAACAGCAGTTACCATTTGAATTGACTCAAAGAAAACAAAATGTACACTTTTTTAAATCCCCAGATGGAACTGCAGAACACTGAATAACCTAGCTAAAACATCAGTTCATCCTTTATCTTGGCAGTTTTTTTTTTTTTTAATTCTGAGTATGTATGAAAAATGTGGTGTGGTTGTTTACTACAGAGCTAAATTTGTTAGGGCATTTGGTTGTGGAGGGGAAGGAGGAACAGTCTGTTTAGAAGCATGTGTGAAGTACAATGAAGAGGCCGGACCCATGATACTCGTGCTTGCTGATCCACATCTGTTGGGGTGGTCCATCCTGGACTGTATGGGAAGCAGAGAAAGGTCATGAGTTTATCTCATCTAAACTGTTAACAGACTTACAATTTCTGCAAAAACAGAATATGACAGTATAAAAAATAACACATCAGTCATCAGTAGTAGTACTTTACAGGGTTTTTCCTCCCCCTCATTCACTTTCTACTTTCTTTTGCTGTTTGTCGGTCCCAGCACGGTTAAAAAAATATTTTCCCTGTTTGATTCATTTTGTAATTTCAGAATTCATACACATTTTTACTAATATATTTTCATGACTTTTCCATGTCTTTAAGGCATATCTTTATGACCATAAATCCTCTCAAACATCTGTGTAAACATGAAAAGTAGAAATAAAATAAATTACAAAATTTACCACAATATATCCTAAAGGTTACCTTTTTTTTTTTTCAACATGGACCCTATTTTCCTATGTTCTTGTGTCTAAGTGACAACAATCTTTGAGAATCTCTGACAACACTATGGAAATGATTCCTACAGAGGTCAACAGTTCTTGAGAATAAGATCCTTTTTTTAAACATAAAAACATCCCCAAAATTGCTATTGCTTAACCTTAACTGGTGGGTTTGGTGATGGTGATTTCTTTTTAAACAAAAAGGATCTTACTCTTTAACCAAAAATGTATATCTCATGTCCTCGAGAATAGGTGTGATCCTCCAACTTCAACAGGCTTTCAAATCTGCCGGCAGTCGCTGAGTAATCTCCCCCTGGCCTTCGTCACGGTGCCACTGAGTGTAAAAGCGCGAAAGGCAAAGGTATGTCCCTCTTTGGCTAATGTATTTTAAAGATGGAGGCGCAACATGGCGGCCGTCAGTCGAGCGACTCGCTCGTATGTATTCTGAATGTCAGATTCTACGCGTACGAGAATACTGTGATCAGTTGGTGGAAGTAATTACACATGAATGAGCACGTATTTGTGAAAGAACAAAGGGGTTTTTGCTAAGAATCAACTAAAAAAATGACACGATGGAGCTGTTTTGACTGTTCAGACTGTTTCGACCCCCTCAGGTTGAACTCTGACCTCTGGTTCATACTTACAGCCACTCTGGAGCCTGATTGGATTACAGTAATTAACCAAAGGAAACCGACACAAAATGACACGCACACGCGCACAAACAAACAGCACTTTAGCATAATGTTCTGTAGCCGTGAGTGGAGAGATTAAAAAAAAAAGGAGCTCGTTGTGCTCTCTGCATTGTCATTTTATTAGTTCACACACTGATTACATCTGATCACATTTTAATATTGATAAGACTTGGAATGCACACCATCGTCATCATTATCAGAATACGTACGATAACGTTAGAAAAAAACAAGAAACCAAGAGAAGCGATCATAAAAGAAAAATAAATCCAAAAGCTCTTCTTGAGTTGTAGCCTAGACATTACACCCTGGTCAAATACTAATGAACGGAGCAAGGATTGTTTGCCTAAGAGGGAACGACCTCACGTAATCCTATTAAAGCACTGATACTGTGAGGGTTCACATCCTAAATGTAGTGGTATAGTCTGCGTCAGTGTTTCTCAAATGGGGGTACGTGTACCCCAAGGGGTACTTTGGAGGACTGCAGGGGGTACGTGAGATATTTAACAAAATGTTTATAGGTGCTCTAAGCGATGCTGGGTGACGTCACTTCTTGTTGACGTTCGAAGTATTGTCAAACAAGGATTAGGTTAGCTTGCCCCTCCCTCCTCCCGTCCCCTCCCCCTCCCTTCCGTGCTTCCGTGCACTAACCCTCCTAACCCTCTACCCCAAATCCTTCTTGTCGGTTATTGGCTGATTTACTGATTGGCTGGAAGACTGTTTGTTATGTTTGGTGGTGCAGGTTGGCGCAGTTTGTTTTTGTTGCCGTTTGCGGAGCCTGGACTGTCTACAGAGACCGTGTTTTTTACAGTGTGTTCAGGGGACAGGCAGCTAGCAGATAGTGAGGAGATGTTTTTTATAGTGTGTTCAGGGGACAGGCTGCTAGCAGATAGTGAGGAGATGTTTGCTGTATGTGACAAAAAATGTTGTAGCCTAAAAAACGCGTGACATCGCTTAGAGCACCTTTAATAGTTACAAGGCTGTTGTCCAGAACATTGTTCCTCTTTATGTAGACTTTTGTTTCCTAGCAAATGTGGCATAGCAATGTGACATTTGTGTCGCCTTCTTTGGACCTATTCTTGCCTTCCTTCCCTCTACTGTCCTTCTATTTTTTACAAGTTTCTCACTTTTTTCAAAGTTATGTCACTGTTTATGAAGTTTGTGATACTATTATCGACTTATTCTTGCCTTACTTTCTTCCTTCTTTCTACCATCTTTTCTTGTCAGGTTTTGTCTTTTTTACAGATTTTGTCTCCTTTTCTCATCAGCATTTAACAATTTTTTTAATTACAAGGCTGTTGTTTAGTAAATTTATCGCTGACAGCGCTGTACTGTTCGTCTTTATATAGACTTTTTTTTCTACCAAAAATGATTAGTGCTGGTCAGGGGGTACTTTGCTTAAAGAAACAATTCAAAAGGGGTACATTATTGAAAAAAGTTTGAGGACTAACAAGTCCTGGGACGACTGACTGTGTTAGTTAGTTTTTATCTTTCTCACCCTGTATTTGACTCAGATAACATGCAGTAATTCTCTGTTGTTAGATGTTGGCGCCCTCTTGAGGAGAGACTGGTGCATTGAATTCTCTGCTGATTTTTTTTGTGCCTTTTGGAGACATGTTGGGACAATATACCAGAACCATTAGCTGAATACATGAAATGTTAAAACATATTTTAAGACTTTATTTTGGGTGTTTGGGTCAAGGTGTTGGCTAAGCGTCCCTGATATCAATGCATTGATTAGCTTTTTAAAATCCCTTTTTAAAATGCATTTTTGTGTCTTTTCTTGTGAAGTGCGAAGTCAAAACGCTGCAATTAATTATAAAAAGCAGAGAATAATCTAAACTAAAGATATAATATGTAACTTTTCTGCATTCTAATGTCTGAAAATGGACTAGACCAATGTTCTATATGTTGAGTTGTGTATTTACATTATCCCAAATGTTTCCAACAATGTTCAAACAGAGAAATCTGTCATTTTATTCAAGGTAACGCTCCGTGTCATTTGGTCGCCTGAAGATGGTGTCATGTCTATTTTGTGCATGCGTCAGCTTTGTGGTCGTCTGCCAGAAGCGCTCATAAATTGACTTTTTATCCAGTTTTAGGACACATTTTTACAATACACTTTTTACAATATATAAACAATATATTTCTGATCTGTTATTGCACTATGAACCACCCAGACTTCTCAGGTCGTCTGGGACAGGTCTGCTTGTTGTCCCCAGAGTGAGAACTAAACAGGGGGAAGCAGCGTTTAGTTTTTATGCTCCATATATTTGGAATAAACTTCCAAAAAGCTGCAGGTCAGCCGCGACTCTCACTTCTTTTAAATTAAGGCTGAAGACCTTTCTTTTTGATGTTGCCTATTCTTAATTTTTATATTGAACTGTTAATTCTATTCTTGTATTTTATCTTGTATTATATTTGTATTCATCAATATTTATTTATTTTTTTTATTTCCTATCTTGCTCTTTGCTATTTAATGTTTAATGTTTTATGTAAAGCACCTTGAGTTGCCCTGTGCTGAAATGTGCTATATAAATAAAGTTGCCTTGGCTTGCCTTACAATCTCTGTGGTTTTTAACTCTGTATATGAAATTAATGAAATATTTTAGTCAACTTAAACCTTGTGTTGTCTTCCTGTCGAACATGCAACTTTTAGTTTTTCTGGGTCAAAATTAAAAAATAAACTGCAACGTTTTGGTCATCTTTCTCAAAACTTTTGTCACTTTTTCCGAATTTTTTTTGTCACTTTTCCAGATGTTTTTGACGCTTTTTTAAACATTCTTTCTACATTTTTTTTGAATGCTAAGAAATTGAATAAAACACCCAAATTCAATGAAAGTAGTGAACTGATCATTTATTTTACTTGTGAAGAGCGGTTTATGGAACCATCCACATTATTTCTTTTGACAATTTGGTTGAAGGAAACCCATATTTCTGATTAAGAAACTTTTTGAAAATGGGTCAAATTTGACCCGAGGACAAACGGAGGGTTAAGTTCACAGAGAATCAAATTGAGCAAACGTTAGCAGCTCGGCTCGCAGCCTGTCCACCGACGGGCCAAATCAGAGTCGGAAAAACAACTTTTTTTAACATGAAACTGCTTTGTTCAGTGTTTTTTTTACCGGTTTTAATCGGCAGGTCCATTTGTTTTGAAGAGGAGGATACCTCTGCGCATGGGTGATTTTAGACCCTTTTTAGGGGGGCTCAAGCCAGAAACACAGAAACGTAGTGTTGGCCAATCAGAGGAGGTTGTGCCAGACTCCCGCCTTTGGCTGAGTCTCTATCTGATCTGTCAGAGGGAGAGCAGGAGACGGTTGTGAAGTTTAACGTTGGTAGTCCCCAGAGAAGAAGTTGGTCATTTCATGGTGCAGATTAGAACCCAAATTGAAACGTAAGCAACTAAAATTGCTGAATGTTAGAACACTGAATCAAAATGGTCGTTATTACTGAAACTTATAAAGTGTCCGGTTTAGTTCCATCATAGTGTCAAAAAACATTAGCTGACGTTGGGTTTAACACTGACAAAGCACTGTATCTGTGTCACATTCTCATTAGGGGCTGAGCCCCCCTAAAGGTCTGATCCTAGAATCTGAGCCCCCCTAAAGGTCTGATCCTAGAATCTGAGCCCCCCTAAAGGTCTGATCCTAGAATCTGAGCCCCCCTGAAGGTCTGATCCTAGAATCTGAGCCCCCCTGAATGTCTGATCCTAGAATCGCCTCTGCCTCTGAGGATAAAAACCCTCCTGAACGATGAACACTGAAGGGATCCTAACGGGAGAAAGTGAAAGTGTCTTTAAGTTTTTGTTTTGACATATTGTGCGTTTAAGACCCTGACGTGAAATCTGAGTTGTGACATTTTCTTCAGTCAGATTTATTCCAAAAAATATGAGTGATTAAATAGGATGTTGTTTTTTTTTGTCTTTGATACAGTAAAGAGCTATTTTTAAAGCTGCAAATTCTTTTAAAAGGCATATTCTGTCATGATCCTCAATAGTATCCTCATAAACTACGCTATCATATAAACACAAATAATAGTTTATGCACTTACAAAGCCCAGAAAATAGAGGCAATAGATTATAGCTTGCCAGCAGTTCAGTCCAAAAAGAACACAAAATGCACGATAACACCCAACAAACCAATGTTATTAACTCGGAATATCATGCAATAAAATACCATCTACAGCATATAACTGTAGTCAATGTCACCACGATGAAACTGGAAGTTTACATAAACAGCGTGATACTATAATTTCAACCATTGTTATAACTTCAGTAGCTTATCTTGCGATGTTCGTTACAAAGAGAATCGATTACGAACGACAGTAAGGTGTTAGCATGCTGCGTGGTTTTCACAGAGCGGCGGTGGACTCGGAGGGGTCCGGGCAACACACGGAGGCGTTCAGGGTTCAGGGTCAACTACACTCCAGAGGAAGAGAACAAAACAAAAAAAAAAAAAGCTCCATTGAATGACAAAACAAAACGGATAATTAAATACACCTACTGGTCTCGTTCTGTGAGACAGCGTGGTTCAGTTTGTTCATTTCACACAGCAGGCAGCCTTTAGTCGTGCAGAAAAACAGCCACCGCTAATAACAACACACGTAGGAGTCATGCTCGTCATATTATATATACATACAAAAAAAAATAGAAGTAGATACCAGAAGGAAAGGTTTAAAATGACTAATAAATATACTTTACAGATGAAAGAGCATAACAATTAGACGGCAGCCATAATAATACTAGAAGATAAGTAACACTAAGAGAGTGAGAGTGCCACGCTGGAGCGCGGAATGAAGGACAGACGTTGTCCGGGTCTCAACTGAAGACAAGACGCAGGCTTTTTCTTTTGGCTGATATATGCCCACTGCTGTAGTGTAGGGTTAATGATGGGAGCGTCGGTGTGACTGTATGTGGAGAGACGGCGAGAGGAGAGTGCAGGAGGACGACCACGATCCCAGAAATCAGACTCTTCAGACTCCTTTTAGCCCCCCCTGCATCCGCCTGCACCTCTCTCTCTCCTTGCTGCTCTCTCAGATCTTATCCACGGATTCCTTCTCTGCTCCTCTCGGCCTCCTCTTCAGTCTCGTAGACCTGGAAGGAAAGGAGATGAAAAGTTATGTTTATGTGCGAAACGGCGGGCCTCACTCCCCGACCGTTTTTACAGATTTTGCTGATTGCTTTCACACTGAAATCAAAAGTACAGTCCCACTCATAAGTTTATGAACCCATGCTACAGTTGACTAAAAAGAGGAATACAAAAATCATCTTTTAGAAAGTGATCTTATTGCCTAAATTAAAAAAAATTGGAAAAATCCAATCTTTAAGGACACCAATTTTCTTTGTGAATGAATAATGTATCGTAAATAAATAATTGTTCTTCCTTAAAATAAGTAAGTACACCCCTATGTTAAATTCCCATAGAGGCAGGCAGATTTTTATTTTTAAAGGCCAGTTATTTCATGGATCCAGGATACTATGCATCCTGATAAAGTTCCCTTGGCCTTTGGAATTAAAATAGCCCCACATCATCACATCCCCTTCACCATACCTAGAGACTGGCATGGGGTACTTTCCATAAAATCATCTCTCAATGCAAATCAAACCAGCTGTTAGGCTAACTGAAATAAAACCATGCCAATCTCTAGGTATCTGTGTGTGTGTGTGTGTGTGTGTGTGTGTGTGTGTGTGTGTGTGTGTGTGTGTGTGTGTTGTTTTTGTACCTCATCCCTGCAGTGGGGCAGCAGGAGCTCCTGAGCAGTGGAAGTGGACGTTTTGCCACCGGCTCTCCCTGCGGTGCCATACTCTGGTCTCCTCTGATTGGCTGGAGCGGGGATGGCCCTGCACGTCGACAAACTGCGTCAGGCGGATGTAGGCGATGCAGGCGGCGTCGTCCCCGATCATGTGCACGTGAGGGTTGAGGATGGTGGTGTGGATGGGTTTGCTGTTCTTGGAGAGGACTGACGGGAGAGAGAGACAGGATCAACCGTTAGAACGCTTTTACCAACAGCTCAGTCGGTACGTAATAATACCAGGGATAGCTTTAACTGTAGTCTTACGATTGTCAAAGTAAAATCTGTGGAAGTCCATTCCCTCCACCAGATTACCCAGCCCCTCCGGCTCAAACGAGGTCAGGCCAGGGTCGCAGATCTTCCTGTGAAAACACGCAGGATCAGGTCACAATATCACATTTAAATGTCAACTTTTAAACTCTAAATCATGTTTTTAAAGTGATGAACGCGCTTGTATACGTATTGGATAGGGAACAATACAAATACCATTCAGCAAATATGTAGCATTATTAAATTATACACCTGAAATAGAGAAAAAAGAAAATCTACAGCTTTATGACGTCATAGTACCACTTTGAGGTTTGTGACATTCATCGAGGCCTCGCTGAACACGACAGGAATCTATTCACAGTTCTATTGAATTCATTTGCTTATTATTTTTGTGACTAAATGTTTTATTCACAAATCCAAATTCTTGAGCAAAAACACAAACTTTTTAGAGCTGACTGTCCGTGGTAGTACCTTTACGTTTTGACTTAGTAACTCAAAAGTTATTCTTAAAGGTCCCATGGCATGAAAATGTCACTTTATGAGGTCTTTTAACATTAATATGAGTTCCCCCAGCCTGCCTATGGTTCCCCAGTGGCTAGAAATGGTGATAGGTGTAAACCGAGTCCTGGGTATCCTGCTCTGCCTTTGAGAAAATGAAAGCTCAGATGGACCGATCTGGAATCTTCTCCTTATGACGTCATAAGGGGAAAGGTTACCTCCCCTTTCTCTGCTTTGCCCACCCAGGAAATCTGGCTCTAGTGGCTGTAATTCTGCACCAAGGCTGGATTTCGGGAAAGAGACTTAGACCTATATAAAAGAGACTTCAGATACAGTATTAGGGGACCACTAAGGCCTATATAAAAGAGACTTCAGATACAGTATTAGGGGACCATTAAGGCCTATATAAAAGAGACTTAGACCTATATAAAAGGGACTTCAGATACAGTATTAGGGGACCACTAAGGCCTATATAAAAGAGACTTAGACCTATATAAAAGGGACTTCAGATACAGTATTAGGGGACCACTAAGGCCTATATAAAAGAGACTTCAGATACAGTATTAGGGGACCATTAAGGCCTATATAAAAGAGACTTAGACCTATATAAAAGGGACTTCAGATACAGTATTAGGGGACCACTAAGGCCTATATAAAAGAGACTTAGACCTATATAAAAGGGACTTCAGATACAGTATTAGGGGACCACTAAGGCCTATATAAAAGAGACTTCAGATACAGTATTAGGGGACCATTAAGGCCTATATAAAAGAGACTTAGACCTATATAAAAGGGACTTCAGATACAGTATTAGGGGACCACTAAGGCCTATATAAAAGAGACTTCAGATACAGTATTAGGGGACCATTAAGGCCTATATAAAAGAGACTTAGACCTATATAAAAGGGACTTCAGATACAGTATTAGGGGACCATTAAGGCCTATATAAAAGAGACTTAGACCTATATAAAAGAGACTTCAGATACAGTATTATTGGACCACTAAGGTCTATATAAAAGAGACTTCAGATACAGTATTATTGGACCACTAAGGTCTATATAAAAGAGACTTCAGATACAGTATTAGGGGACCACTAAGGTCTATATAAAAGCATCCAAAAAGCAGCATGTCATAGGACCTTTAACATCATTATTGTGTCTGTGCCTTATCATTCAGATTTAGTAAATCATTATTTAAATCCCTAAAGACCTAGCTCAGATTTTTGCCTTACAATCGTATTATTCTGACTAGAATAGCTTAACGTTTTGTTGAAGTAATTCATACTGAAATTATGACTTAGTAACTAACATTTTTTACTTAGTCTCTCATTATGTTTGACTAAGTAGCTTTAATTTTGAACTTACAAATCTGATTGAGTAACTCAAAATCTTGACTTAGCAAGTCATAACCTACACTCTTATATCACATCATTTAGATTTAGGATGTTATAATCTTGTAAGTAAGTCAAATCTTCAACTATCTCATACTTTTGACCTAGAAAGTAAACATTTTGACTCAGTAAGTTAAACCCTTGCCTGACTATGGCATCGTTGCGTAAATGGGCTTACATTAGTGCGGGCACACTTTAGCCACCCCTCCCTCACTCAATCTGCCAAGCATTATTTTTAATTGTGTGGGAGAGAGAGAGAGAGAGAGAGAGAGAGAGCGCGAGAGAGAGAGAGAGAGAGAGAGAGAGAGAGAGAGAGAGACAGAGAGGATAAAACAATGTCTGTAATTACTCTTGAACAAAAGACATTTGTACGTCAATCAGATTAATGGTCCTCTTGCGGCTGATGGAGAGCTTTAGTGCTCCTTTTACAGGATGAAATCCGACTTTTCCTACGAGCTGATGAGAAACAAGAAGGACGAAGAGTTGGACTCACGCATACGCCTCAAAGTCTCCATTGTTGACAGCTTCGATCAGCTGCTCGGTGATCTTTATGATCTCCTGTTTGCGAGCTGCAGAGAAGAAACAATGCGACTGTCACAGTGCACTCGCTGACACTCGTCTGCACTGAACTCAGCTCATCATCGGAAAAAAGGATTTTTTTTTTGCCATATAAGTAACACTTACAAGGAATTTGCCTTGGTGGATGGTGCATACATAAACACAAACTGTTAAAAGGAAATACATGTAAAAGAAACTAACATAAATTAACAAATATGTACACTACAACTGTTTTAACAAGAAGAAAAGAAGGCGTTATGGTTTTTGTGCAGGACGTGCAAAGATGATGAAAGTTCAGGGGATATAGTTTGTGAAATGTACACTAATATAATCCAGGAAGTATGGTTAAATATGATAGCAACTCATTCCCAAACACAGCGAGGATGAACTCACCCGAGAGCTTGTTACTCATTGTAAGTCATCAGTGAGATCTCCTCCATGCTACTGCACACATTAAAACTACTTCCGTGCAGAAAGTTGTGTGATCCTCGCCTACATATTTACTCTTCTTCCAAACTATAATGTCTCTTCCTGCTCCGTCTAGACGCTGGGTCACTCTCTACCTCCACCCATCAGTCATCATTTCTCTGTCGTTTGCATGTGAGGCTGCCTGAGCTCATCACGCTATTCCTGTCCCGGATGAGATTTGCTGTGTCCTTCTTTCCTCGATTCCTCCCGACACTAATAAGGAAGGCTTAGCTCACTCTGATTCTCTCTCTCTCCCTCTCTCTCCCTCTCCCTCTCTCTCTCTGTATTTTATTTTATCTTGTGCCTCTATCCATCCCCCCATCATCACACATCTGTTTATTATCTGTCTTCCCCTTCAGTGCAACACAAAAAGCTAAACAAAGGCTCCATATTAAGTACACATAGCAACATCACAGCATAAAAGTCCTCCATTCAATATTTTACTTAAAGGGTCAGTTCACCCAAATTACAGAATACCCATGCCCTCACTCAACTCTAGTGGTGCACAGATCATTTGGGGTATTATATGTCCAGGTTTTTGAAATATCTGTCTCTTTACTTGAATACAGTGGAGGTGAGTTTTGTCTGTGCTGCTTACAGTATTACATAAAAGAAAAGCATTTAAGAGATTTCAACGAAGTAGAAGGCGAAAAGATGGGAGAAAAGAAGAAAAAAAGCTTTCTGCTACACAAAATGATATTTATTTTATCGGATTTTTCCTAAATCGTGGTGGGTTTTCAAGGTTCAAGGTTTATCTTTATTGTCATTATACAATACCAGCGGTGGGATGTAACTAAGTACATGTAGTAAGATAAAAGCAGAGATTGATTTGGTAAATATGGATGATGCTCAAAGATTGGGATGGCTGTTCACATGTGAAACATAAAAATTAGCCAGTTATCTTGAGAAAGCCTGGGAGAAGAGGAAAAAAGCTCTTTACTGAGATGATCTGTAGATGAGGATTTGTTGTTTGGATATACTGTGTGTGTGTGTGTGTGTGTGTGTGTGTATATATATATATGTGTGTGTATGTATATATACTTGTATTCATGTATTTCTCCAAATGATTTGTATATGCGACCGGAAGACGTTTGCTAAATAAGTTTGTGGTGTCTTGTAATCCCATGTGGGATGGGCCAAATGTTTGGCATGACACAGAAATAAAATTAAACTGAAAACTAAAACTGTACTCAAGTACAATTTTGAGATACTTCTACTTTTCTTAAAGTGGCTATATGTAACTTTTAAATGTTTCTGAAACTGTGTAATGTTCCATCTGGTGGTCTTAAATGACCTGTAACAGCAAACAAGACTTACAGTGAAAAGAACGCTATTATTATATCGTTTTTAGTACGGCGTCTGCCCGGTCCGATTTGTCCCGCAAAGTCACGGAATGATTTGCGGCAGGTAGACGGAGCTACAGTCACACATTCTGACGGGTCACAGATTTCAGCTGAACACCGGAAAAGCCTGTGTTAGAGAGTATGCAGGTAAAAGGCAGCAGGAGATTTCTTTATATAGGCCTCGTTGTATTTTTACTTTATTTTAGAAGTTATATCTGTTGTAGTTACGGCTGATACTGGGGCAGGAAATGAATGTATGTTTATGTAATGTTCCCAAAAGTGACCAAAGTAAACGTGTGTGTGTGTGTGTGTGTGTGTGTGTGTGTGTGTGTGTGTCTGTGTGTATCGTATGTATGTGTGTCTGTGTGTGTGTGTGTATGTCTGTGTGTGTGTTTCCTTTGTGTGTGTGTGTCCGTGTCCGTGTGTATGTGTGTGTGTGTATGTCTGTGTGTCTGTGTGTGTATGTGCGTATGTGTCTGTGTGTGTGTGTGTGTGTGTGTGTGTGAGACCCACCTTTCACATCTTCATCCTCAATGGTGGTGTTGCTGCTGTCAGATGATCCCTGTAAAGTGCACAAAAAAAAGTTAATTACCAAAAAAAAATTTAAACATGTCTCTCACTCACTCACTCACTCACTCACTCACACACACACACACTCACACACACACACACACACACACACACACACACACACACACACACACACACACACACACACACACACACACACACACACACAGAGTTTCTCCCACCAAATCTACAATATGACTCAATCTTAACTCAAGATTTTTGCCGAAGTACAGCACAGATACAGCTGTACGTGTGGCTCAGCAGCTCTGCTGCCTCGGTGTTGACGGACACACACGACTGTTCAGCACAGGACGTTTAGCCGCTGTTACACACAGTCTGAACAGCGGCATGATGAGTGCTTAATCTGCTGACATACAGGGACTGCTCAGCCAGCAGAATTAACCATTTATCTGAACACAGAGGGGCAGTATAAGACAACCAAACACCTCACAGCTCCAGCTCTCTCTCTCATGCATAAATACACAAAGAGAAGCACACAGATATAAAGATATTCAACAACATACACAAATTCTGTTTTTTTCCAAAATACAGCTTTACCCACACAGATAGAGAAACGGAGTGAGGACTAGGATGAGAAATGAATTAAAGAGATGGAGCGAAGGGAGGAGGAAGAGGAGGATGTACCTTGGTCCCATCTATTGGATTATGGATAACAGTAGTCTGAGGCTCCTGCAGGACGAATGGAGAGAAAGAAAGGAAGGAAGGAAGAAAGAAAGGAGAGAAAATGGAGGGGGACGGGAATGGAGATAAAGAGAAGCAAAAGAGAGGGAATGTTTTATGAAGACAAAACGAGAGTTTGAGAGACATAGGAGGAACATTAATAGAGTAGGATGTGAGTAATACATGGAAAGATTAAAGATTAGAAAGTGTTAATGAGTTGGAGGATTGTTGTAAGAGTTCCCAAATTAAACCATCAATACTAAAGATTGGTCTGTACCAATGCAACCGTTAATAAACTCTCTCTCTCTCTCTCTCTCTCTCTCTCTCTCTCATCACTTTTTGTCCCATTTCAGAGAAATAAATCAAGAATCACATATGTCAGGGCTTCTCAAAGTCCGGACCAAGGTCTGCATCTGGACGCATCGCCAAGTCTATCCCGTCCAAGCCCATACCTCGTGTTATCAAAACAATACCTTATCCTTAATGTTTTCAATTTTTTTTAAATACATTTATAATAAAGGACACAAATAACAATAGGACGTGAATATAAAACCTGTGAAATGTTAGATCTCTTCGCTGTTGTATATTTAAGCTGCCATGTTTAACTGTAAAGAATGGAGCTAGAGCCAGAAGACTATTAGCTTAGCTTAGCTTAAATACTGAAAACACAACCACGCATCTCTCAAAAGTTTGAAAGGTCCTATGACATGCTGCTTTTTGGATGCTTTTATATAGGCCTTAGTGGTCCCCTAATACTGTACCTGAAGTCTCTTTTATATAGACCTTAGTGGTCCCCTAATACTGTATCTGAAGTCTCTTTTATATAGACCTTAGTGGTACCATAATACTGTATCTGAAGTCTCTTTATATAGACCTTAGTGGTACCATAATACTGTATCTGAAGTCTCTTTTATATAGACCTTAGTGGTCCCCTAATACTGTATCTGAAGTCTCTGTTATATAGACCTTAGTGGTCCCCTAATACTGTATCTGAAGTCTCTTTTATATAGACCTTAGTGGTCCCCTAATACTGTATCTGAAGTCTCTTTTATATAGACCTTAGTGGTCCCCTAATACTGTATCTGAAGTCTCTTTTATATAGACCTTAGTGGTCCCCTAATACTGTATCTGAAGTCTCTTTTATATAGACCTTAGTGGTCCCCTAATACTGTATCTGAAGTCTCTTTATATATAGGCCTTAGTGGTCCCCTAATACTGCATAACCCTAACTCTAACCCTAACTCTAACTTGTCATGACAAAAAAACCGAATGACACTTACTAAAAGAAGCGTTATGTCATAAATGTTTCTGACATGTTTATGTTTATGATATGTTCATGACAGTGTCATGTCACTCTTATGTAGATACCTTCAAGTAAAGTGTAACCGAAAATCCTTTATTTAGCATATGCGAAGAAAACAAACCACAGATGACAATTCAAAATATATCAAAAATATAATGGAAAGTTTGTTGTTGTGTGTCATTGGGCATTTTTAAGTGGGTATATGGAAATCCTGGAGCTTTCTTAGTGGGTATACTGTGTATACCTGCGTATCACGTAGACTACACCACTGTTGGAGTAAAAAGGACAATATTTACCTCTGAGATGCAAAAGAGTACAAGTATAAAGGAGCAGAACATGGACATACTCAAGTAAAGAACAAGCACTTTAAATTGGTACGTAAGTAGTTGAGTAAACGTACTTAGTTACATGCCACCACTGGCTGATAGTCTCCTGGCTCTAACTCCACACTTAGAGCTTTTCATTTAACTCTTGGCAAGAATGGGAATATGTGCATTTCCCAAAAGTGTCGGCCTATTTATTGAAAAGCTGCCAACTTTTGCTGATTTTACCAGGATGATCCACTTTCCAAAACAACACACACCTCTCTCTGTCTGTCTCTCTTTCATACACACACCTACACACTCTGCGTTTACAAACGGACAGACGGATGGACGGGCGGACACAGAGCTGCATACCAGTGCAGCAGAGACGTGTCCTTTGGGACTGGTGACTGTGCTGTTTCTCGTGCTGTTCGTCTGCGGCTGTGCAGGGAAACACAAAGTGCTATATTAGTGCTCAGCAACAAGGGTGAGAGGTGCCATCTGCTGGTTGTGTAAAGTGGGTGGTTACTGTGTGAACCAAAAGTGTAATACATACAAAAATAGCAGAAGAGTGCTCCAGAGACAAAAATAGTGAAAGAACGGAGAGAGTGCACTCAACTTCCAGAGAACAGACACGCTATAGTTTCAAAAAGGTTTCCCCCACATTTCTCACTACAGTTTTAGTTAGATAAAAAGGTTTTTCTGCCATTCATCATTTCTATCTGCAGTAAAAATCCAAATCAATCGTCAGCTCCGATACTCCAGTCTGGAGCTTTTTCATTTTCATTTCTTTCCCCTGGCTCAGGATGCTATTTGGCAGATGGCAAATAAAACCAATGACAGCTGTGCACCTCTGCAACATCTGTCAGATATAAGGAAAGAAGGGTCACATCCATTTTGTCAAAGTACATGAGCACTTCCAACAGACATTAGCATCTCTTAATGTATCCCTCCCGACTAAACAACATTTCAAATGCCTCATTTAAGCAGAGGAAAACACACACTGCGCTTATGAAAACAGGCCATTCGCATAGGACACATAAACAGCCAACAACATGCTAAATATACAGACACCTTGTTTTATAAGCACTCACATGACCAACAACTCCTCTCCATCTATGACAGCATGCACAAAAACACATAAATGCAGGCACGGCATGACTTCATGCTTTAACTAATGAACTGTGTATTTTTCTGCTCGTTATTTTCCTCAGCAGGGTCACCTGTAATTGATGTGTGTTTGACTGAAGACAATCAGAGACAGAAACTATTATTGAGTGGAGATGGAGAAGTGCAGGAGAAAGAAATGTCTTTAGAGATGATGTAAGAACATTTGCAAATATGTAGATTCTCATGTAAATCCCCGTTTGCACGAGTTTTGTTGAAGAGTTGCAAAGATTAATCGATTAGTTGTCAACTGTAAAATTAATCGCCAACTATTGTGATAATCAAATTAATTTAAATTAATACATTTTTTTTTTTTATGAAAACAATTCTCTGATTCCAGCTTCTGAAATGTGAGAGAGTACCCACCTTCAAGGAAGTTAACACTTGTCAATGGAGAGTGGCCAGACTCTCTGTACAAATGAAATGTACCAGAGTCTGGTAGGACCAAGCTAGTGTACCAGAGTCTGGTAGGACCAGGCTAGTGTACCAGAGTCTGGTAGGACCAGGCTAGTGTACCAGAGTCTGGTAGGACCAGGCTAGTGTACCAGAGTCTGGTAGGACCAGGCTAGTGTACCAGAGTCTGGTAGGACCAGGCTAGTGGACCAGAGTCTGGTAGGACCAGGCTAGTGGACCAGAGTCTGGTAGGACCAGGCTAGCAAACTGTTACAGTTGCTTGCCTTTTGCTGAAGTGACCCCGTCTGTGGCATTACACTGGCGTTAAGGTCGCCCATTGGCATCACTGAAAATCAAAGGGCAAAAATCAGGCAGCCTATTTTAAAGCATCGGATTTCCCCTTTGAAGCTATTTGCTGTGATGTTTATCCTGCCGGCAATCCAGCCAGAGGGATAAACAAGCATTCAAAAGTCAAATTTAAAATCCATCATCTATGCAGCCTTTCTACAGAACAGACTGCAGCCCTGCATGTGAACTCTGCAAACCACTATCTGATATTATCGTTACATTGTGGTGGCTTTCATGTGTTGAAACGAGTTAATTGCACTAGCAGTGTGATCATTCATGGCAGGAGAACAACCACAGTCTTTTGTTGTCAGCCAATCAAACTGGGTTTAACTCATTCACTTAATCAGCTGCTTTGTAAAAGTATTTGAATCATTAACCCTCACTGTCAACTGCCTCAGTTTATAACGATAAAGATAAAACACAGTAGCTTCTATATAGATTGAAATAAGGCTGCAAAACAACCTGATAAATAACCAGCAAAAATGATGTGTAGGTAAAGAAATAAAGGTTACAGGTTATGTTTAAAAAGCAATGCCAATATCGGTCGGATGGTTGGTTCACCACTTTGGTCCAGACTGAAAAATCTCAACAACTATTGGATGGATTTCCATGGCAGTTTGTACAGACAATCATGCTCCCCAGAGGATGAATCCTACTGACTTTGACCTGTGGCCTCTCCTCTAGCGCCACCAGCAGGTCAGATATCCATGGATACAAGACGATGAATCCTTCTGCATAACACTGTTATCATTTACTGTTCGTAAATATACCAACAAAAGTAATGCAGCATTTTATTCATATAGTATGACCCACGTAATCGGGAGCCTCTAAGGAGGATGTAATATAGAGAAGTCTGCATAGAGAGGTGGTCGGTGTGGATGGATCAAAGAAACACAGGGCATACCCACTAGAGGAGGCCGTTTGAAACCAAAAGTCAACATTTCCTTATATTAAAGGACAATTTCGGTGCAAAATGAACCTAGGGGTTAATAACATATGTGTACCGAGTCGACCGGGATATTCTCTGGGATATGTTTTCATGCTAATCGAATGCGTCTCTAGCTTGAAACAAGATAGCGCAAACCACTGATTAGCTTATAAAGCTAGTAGTCGGGGCACGGCTAAAGTAAAAAGAAATTGCTATTTCTATACCACTAACAAGGCTCAAAATAGCACTACACTTCCACGGTAACATAATGAGGGTCCCTACATGTAAAACGAAGCATTGAGAACTTTGTAAGTGTACAGACAGTTTATTAAAAAGATAGTTTATAAAGACAGTACCGTCCACGTATACAAGCAGGTGCCATCTTGGGAAAACAGTCATGATCAGTCGAACGACGAACGCCATGCAACCAGTAACCAGGAACATAGCTCAAGCACGGCGTTCGTCGTTCGCCTGGTCATGAATGTTCATGACTAGGTTCATTTTGCACTGGAATTGTCCTTTAACTTACTTTTCTTACATAACTCACATTCTTAACTAACGCTCCCCACGTAAGTTACGTAACAAAACAAACAAATTGTTATTTAAACCCAAATCACAAAGTGTCTCACAAGGAGCAACAATCTGCCCAGTTGGACGAAATCGGAGACTGAAGAGTGATTGACAGCTATGATATTCCTGCTAAATGAATAAATTATCTTTGTGTAGCACAAAAGACTAAAATACATTTTTGCCAGTTTTAAGAGAACGATCGCTGTGAAAATGAATGATGATGTTTAATTTAGCAGGAAACAGAGACAAGTTGTTTGATCGGCTTGCACATTCATTACATCTTTTATCTGAGAAGCCCAGCTCCATGAGTCTGATTCAACAAACATCCTTTTAGATTTATACTCTTAACACCAGTGCTAAAAACATGCTGTTTGGTCAATTTGGCTTCAAACTATGGTTAGGTGCTCTAAGCGACGTCACCCGTTTTTTGGCTACAACATTTTTTGTCACATACAGCAAACATCTCCCCACTATCCGCTAGCTGCCTGTCCCCTGAACACACTGTAAAAAAACGCTGTCTCTGTAGACAGTTGACAAACTGAGACCCAAAATGACCACGATATTAAAAGTGAGGTAGCAAACTTTAGTGTAAAGTGGTAATGTTTTTTTGGACCCTGATGGGAATATTTTCAGTGATGTAGCTATGTGGGCTAAAAGTAGGGTAGAATAGTCATGAACCTTGACGTCAAGTGAAGATTTTTCATAAGCTTTGGGTATTGCAATTTCATATGTGTACAAACAGTAGCTCCATTCAGCTTATGCGTGTTATGTAAATAAATGATGGCTAAGTGATGCAAGTACCTCTTGGCCACTTTAGTTTTTTTTTAAAGTAGCGCTAAAATAAAGAAAGGTTGGAGACCCCTGGTATAAATGGACTGGACATGCAAACTGGGAAACTCAGATTAGCACGCACAGCACCCAGTAAACACTGGTTTGGTGAGTGGCAGGTAAACAAATGCCTTGGTTGAAACAGAGCTAAATTTGGTTGAAAAGTGAATGTTTTTCTAGACATCTAAGTCACAAATAAATCTAGTTTTAACAGCAGTTCAATGAATATATTTGAACATGTAGTTGGGAACTGCTCCACATTTAAATGTAGTCATTTCATTTCTGTTGGAAAAACAAGTTACATACAATGAAGATTAGGGCTGCACAATATATCGTTTTTGTATATATGTAATATATCGTCATCGCGTCATCAACTGGCGCAATAAACATCACAAAAGACTGCGACATATCGTTAGTTAAGCGATTTGTCGCTGTCAACATAGTTGAAAGAAAATATCAGTAGAAAACTGCACTTTCAAATGTAACTGTCATTCTTATTTAAGTGTAGCCTTTTATATTCAATTCTATGTTCAATTTGTTCAATAAAGACGTTTTTGTTTGTTTTAAATTCAAATTGTTATATTTTAGCAGAATACTAAAAGCACCAAAACTGAGTACACTTTAATATCTGTTTATTTATCGCAAAGTAATATCATTATCGCAATATTCAACAACGCTATTGCATATTTTCCTCATATCGTGAAGCCTTAATGTACTGTACATGTTTAAAAACATTACTTTGCGACTAAATTTAGCAACCCTGGGGCCTGTTTCACAAAACCAAGATAAGGGATTAAGCCGGGATTTCCCCGTTATCCTGGATGAATTTAGCCTTGACTCGGTTTCACGAAAGTGGAGGCACATAAATCACCATGGAGATTTATTCTGTGCAGCTAGCCTGCTCCCGACCAGGCTAACAGCCAGGATTTATTTAATCCTGGAGCCTTTTCTGATCACCCAGCAGTGCTTTTACCTTATTGTTATCAGCCTGGATTAAAATACAACAGGTGCATATTAATGTTCATTTAAGTACTGTTGTTATTTAAAGTTGTGACCATTATTTTTTTTTATAATTATTCATGTGACAGTCATTGTTACTGTTATATTGCTGTATGAAGACTGCTGTTCATATTGTTGTTAGAAGTTTGAGGAATATATTATGGCAGTTGTTGAGATAATTAGAAAAGGCTGATAACATTTCAAATGTGTTTTAAATGAAATCTGTTACTAAGGGCAATACATACAACGCTGTACATTTCTATAGTTGACCAATGCACCTTGAATTATTTTAGTTGATTAATTTTTTTTTAATTCTTTAACAATAAGGATCATGTTTGTTCCGCTTCCATGTGCATTGTATTTGGTATTCTTAGCACACAATTTGTGTTGTCTAGTAAACTGGGACTATAATTTGGGAGGATTGTACAATTTAAAGAACATATCCTAATTGTACAATCCTCCCAAATTATAGTTTTAGTTCACTGGACCAGTAAATATGATATAGGCTACTGTACATTCATGTAACAACAGGGAGAGGACACCTCAATGGTTTTTGACCTTATAATTTGTTGGGGGGGAATAACTGATGAATATACTCTGTTCCATTCATGTTTACAGTGTGCATGGAAATGTATCACTTAATTATCTTTATAGTTTCTAGATTTTAGAGTCCAATTTCTTCAGTGTCTTTATTTTCTATGTCCATATATACAAGGGAGCAAGGAATATAATATGTAGAGAAGGAAACTCGTCCTCTATAAAAAATAAAAAAACCGCAAGAAAAAGCGTGGCAGATAATAGCGGACCGACTGAATGATAGTCTAAAAATATACATTTATGAACTACTGCTCTTAACTGAAACCATTCAATGAGTCACTGTCATTTGCAAAAACGAACAGTTGTACACTTTGCATTAAAAGCGAGCAGTGGAAGTTAATATGACTTAGGACATTTTTATTTTAGCCCATGAGAGAGAGGAAGGAACAGAGTGAAAGAGATATTTATGCATCATATTCTGGCAATGTAGAAAATTGATCTTCATGGTAAATTTCCTGAGTAACATTATCTTTTGCTTACTTTTAAGGCAAAGAGTACAACTGTTAATTTGTGCAAATTATTAGTAGCCTAATCCTTGAATGGAATGATTATGACAGTTTCAATTCAGAGCAGTGGTCAGTTAATGTATATTTTTAGGCTACTTACGCATTCAGTCGGTCCGTGATCATCTGCTACGCTTTCTCTCGCTGTTTCATTACAGCGGCCGTGTTTCTTTTCTTTTTATACAAATAATGTGTTTCACGTGATCATACTTCCACAAGAAGCTGCTGCTCACTCTGTATAAAGTATGTACAATGTGTATTCTCCATTTTGGCATCAGTAAATCTGTGATCGACCTCGCGGTCTTTTGAGGAAAGCCGTGGACGAGCATCTATCTGAATTACTTCAGCCTGGCTCAACCTAGTCGCTCCTCCTCAGCCTGGCTTGGCCTTCGTGAAATGCACCAAGCCAGGATGAACAGATTAGACCAGGTCAAGCCTCGCTTTATCAGTTATCCTGGATTTATATATTCTGCTTTTGTGAAACAGGCCCCAGGTGTCTTTTAACCTGCAACTTACCAAATGAGTGCTTACTGTGTAGCTCAGTGTGCACATACATGGCTTTGGTCCTCGGTATCAGGATATAAATGATGGAAAATCCCTGAAATTCCATTGTACGGTATTAATATTAGCTAATATTAGAGTCACCAGCCCTCAGATATAACTCTCCCTCGTCTCTTAAGATGATGAAGTTGTCTAGCACAATCATTTTACAACAATTGATTTGAACTCTCTTTGATTGCCCTTAGCTTTCGCAACTGAATACTGAATAGAAAAGAGCATATTCGCAGGAAATGACTGGAAAAGGAGATGAGTGTGTAACACAAAGAGCGAGAGAAAGAAGAGCAGGTGGTGGTGCTAATGCAGGAATACTGAAATAGCTCCGGGGTTGTGTGCATTGTTGTGACGTCAGGGTACAGCAAAGGAGAAAAAAAAAACTGTGATTATGTAATGATAGCTTAATCATCTGGTGGGAAATAATCTGAGATTAGCATCGGGCCACCCGAGGAGAGAGGGGAAGGGGAGAGAGAAGAGGAAGAGAGGAAGAGGAGAGGCTGAAGGCGGAAAGAGGAGATGCAGGTTAATGAAAGTGTGTCATAAAGAAACAGGTCAGGAGAGACTGAGAGAGAGGAGGAAGAAGATGAGAGGCAGACGTCTTCATCTTTTGTTTTATATTGTGTGCACAAGTTATTGTCTCGTGCAAAAAAAACACCCATATCGTCTGTGCATAAAGTATTATCTCGTGTGAACAAGATCCATATCTTTTCACACAAGTTATTAACATATTTAAACAAGATCTCTATCGTTTGCACATAACATCTTGCATAATCGAGATATCGTGTGCACAAAAAGTTAAAACCTTGTGTCAATAAGATCCATATCTTTTGCTCACAGTTATAATCTCGTGTGAAAATATATATCTACATCTTGCATAAGTTTTTTTAATGGTAAACAAGTTATCTTAATGTGTGGGACAGCTATAGCACTTCTGCTTCTCAAATATTGCTCAAGATACTTATCTTATGTGCACAAGTTGGTATCTGGTATGCACACAAGTATATATACTTTGTACACAAGATACTTTTGTGCACAAGATATACATGTTGTTCTTACAAGATAATAACTTGTGTACATAACATAATATTTTGTTATTTTGCTCCTACAAGATTAAAAAGCTTTGGGAACTCTGTTAAAAGTTCTGTACATAACATTCTGAATCTGAGACAAATTTAACCCATTACCTACGCAGCGTACATTGAACTGCTCATCCACAGTTTACACCGAGGCTTCACACTGACTCATGCAAGCACAAATACATAACAACACAGCAGATACACCGCACACACACACACACACACACACACACACACACACACACACGGACATACAGTGCATTGAACACTGGAAACAGACACTTGAACCTGAGAGTGCAACAAATGACAAACACGTGTGGGACTGAAGAGGAGAGCGGAGTTAACAGAGGTGCACCGATAACGTCAGTCGCTGCAGATTCAGCGTCTGAGTGCTCTCTTCAGATGAAACAGTGCAGAGACCAATACTTTAATGGGCTCTGATTTGGCACCGGGGAAATACTTTGGCTGAAAAATGTCTGCGGTGGAGGGATGCAAAATGCCAGCTGTGCCAAACGGAAGTGTCTGTAACACAGCTCCCATCAAACTAGCCAGGTAGAGAGACGTTACCAGCAGAAGCGAGAGAATACAACCTTCAAAATAAATATGACTGTATTTGTAATGTGTATTATTTGCTAGTGTCTGGGCACCTTTTACACAAGCTTCAAATTGTCATGATTGTGGGTTTTCTGTTGTAGTTTTCTGTCTTCTGTGTTTTTCCTTTTGTTTGTTTTATGCATTGTTTCTTTTATTTTGTAGTCTCCCTGTTTCTCCCATGTTATGTCTTGTTTTGCTTCCTGTCTTTTGGTTTTCACGCCTTTGAGATTGTCTGCCCCCGCCCTGATGTCTTTCACCTGTTCCCCCTATTTTTATTTCTAACTGCTGCTCCCTCCTCGCATTTCTGCACTTGGGTCTAAACCAGATTACTGACACAAATAGCTTACCAGGGTGGCCCAATTCACATACCTGCATTAAGTCTTATGATTTTACTTGTCTTTTTGCTCTGAATAAATTGAACATGAACATGGAAAAAAAAGTGTTAATGTCTTGTCATATTTATTCCCATTTGGTAAAGACCAATGTTAAAAACTAGCTTTCCTTAAGTTTGATTTGGTATCGTATGTCTGGTTAGTTTTAACATACTTTCATAACTAAAGTAACTTTGCGTCTTTTGTGTGTCTCGTTTTGTTCTTTTAGTCTCTATTATGTTACATTTATTGTATTTAATAGTTAAATAAGAGTTGGTACACATTATGTAAACAAAATGTAGATTATGTTGCATTTTTTTAATAATTGGACATAAGTATTTTAATTTGTTTTCTTCAGTATTGTTTGACTATTCTGTGAAGTTTTAACGTTTGTTATTATAACTGTATTGTTTTAAAACTACAACACGTCTTTTTAAACATTAGCTACATTATGAAAAGTTGCTAATTTGCTAATTTTCAATTATTCTACATGGCTTGGTAAAATCTAATATTTGTAATGGATCTATTTCTACAATTAAGGATGTTAACTGTGGTACTTGGTTGAGCTGAAGTACACAAGATAATCTACAGTGTTCTGGTTCTTCAGCAAGTTTATTTATTTGTCTATTTCATCGTGATTGCTACCATACCTTACCTTAAAACATCACGTTACTTGACAGTCATGAGGCGAATTTATGAAATTAAGTCCAAAAGTATGGCCAAAAGTATTGCTGCTTCCCTGAGCTTCAACAGGACAGAATAACAGAAAAGTGCAAGGCAGGAAATGACAAGCACATGATGTTTATACGCTGTGCCTTTAAGGCCAAAAACTTTAACTTAAAAATATTAAAGTGAACGCTAGAGCATTCGGTAAAGTCAAATCACCTCGAACGTATATCTGCCTATGATCGATGTATTTCTGGTTTAATGAGTAAGTAGTTCTGAGCGCGAAGGGCGTCCGAACAGTGGAAGGGCAGCCAAGGATGTGAAGAGGAAACGAGGCGAATGGAAACGAGGGAAGAGGTAAGAGACGAGACGAGCTAGCTTACCTTGACATCAGCCTTCTTGTTGAGGAGACTCTTGGCTGCTGCAGAGAGGCAGAAGGACACACCCTCAGATGGAAGAGTACACATCATAACACATTCAGATGACCACAGCTCTCTGGGATCTGCTCACGCGGATGCATGCATGCATGCAGTGGCTATAAAAATTCTCCTCTCTTAAATGAACGTGCAGACCACAAAACAGAGTGACAATGCTCGTCTCTCCACATGTCCTCCCTTTGTCCCCCCTTAAGGGAAATATTAAAAAAAACCACACATACTGGACAGAATTCATCCCTCCCACTAGAAAAAAAGAAAAGAAAACCCTCCCTCCTTCCTGCAAAAAGACATTAAAACCCCAACGAATAAACACACACATTAAAAAATCTCAGTCCAACTGGCACCTACTAACCCTGATCCATTGCCCGAAGCATTAGATAAGCACAGGGCATCATGAGGAGAAAAAAAGTCAAACTAATTCTCCATATAATCCACTCACACACATAGATGCACGCACAGCCACAGATCGAGGGGGGAGATTAGGAGTGAAAGCATGCTGGGAAGCGGAACGGAGATGCAGGTATGTGATAATGGGTTTGTTAATCTCAAGAGTCGGCTGGATTAGTTGGAATCCCAACAGAATTCATTGATGGGCAGGAAATGTAAACAACACTTTAGTGTAGCAGGATATGAGGGCAGAAATAAACATGCAGAAGCCATAAAGTGTGCATTAATGTTGATCATTCACAATAAAGCGTCAACTCGAAAGCTACACCACACAATTTTTTATTTGTGTGCACCTCACAGTTAAACACATCCCTTTCTCCAAGCACATCCGACGTCTAAGCCACACACACACACACACACACACACACACACACACACACACACACACACACACACACACACACACACACACACCAAACTGCATGCAATTTGTCTCCTAATTCCCCGGAGGGCTTGTGACTGTATTGCACAACAGAGAAGCCTTAACCCATGACAAGCAAAGAAATCTGAACTGTAATACTCTCGGCTCCCAGATGAGAGATAAGGCTGCTTACCTTGGCAAACATTTGCGAAGCATTAGAGAGCGGAAAAAAAAAATATAGATTTAGGGAGGAGAGATTAAAAACAAGCTGAGGGAGAGCGGGAGCCTGTGATGTTGTGATGACTCGGGGGGGATTTCCATTTAATCATGTCTGCCACAAGTTCAGTGAGAGTAAAAGGATAGGAAGTCTTAAGAGAGGAGAGGTCAGAAAGAAGATGTTCAAATGTGAGTTTAGCTCCAGCTGGGATGAGTTTACCTTGCTCCACGATGCCAGCGGTGGTTCCAGCCACAGCGCTGACGGACGCCGGCGCTGTGGTCTGCCGACCCACTGAAACACAGAGAGAGGGAGGCAGAGTGACATGGTGAGTGGAGTGGAATTTCCAGAAACACCATGTTGTGATAAGATGAGACAGAAGTGGAAACATCAGGTAATTCCTAGGTCACAGGTTCAGGGAACGAGAATATTCAGCAAGACTCTAATAACCAAACGTGTGTGTGTGTGTGTGTGTGTGTGTGTGTGTGTGTGTGTGTGTGTGTGTGTGTGTGTGTGGGCTTGTTTAACTATATTCGTGGGGTCCAAAAACCGAGAGTATACTTGTGGGGTCCTGACAGCTTTGTGGGGACAAAATGCTGGACCCCACAAGTTTAAAGGGCTGTTTGAGGGTTAAGACTTGGTTTTAGGATTAGGGATAGAATTAGGTTATGGTTAGGGTGAGGGTAAGGGTTAAGGTTAGGCATTTAGTTGTGATGGTTAAGGTTAGGGTAAGGGGCTAGGGAATGCATTATGTCAATAGCGGGTCCCCACAAAGATAGTGCCACAAACCTGTGTGTGTGTGTCTGTCTACAGATTAAGGGAGTCTAGGCAGCTGCATGATAAGGAAATGTTTTGTTTCAGGACTGTCTCCTGTTGGAGGCCAGTAAGGGGCGTCAGACACACTTTGGCATGCATACCAGAGAGCGATAGACTCAAGGTGGTTTTAGGTGTAAGCATGTGTGTTTACAGTGCCCACAATATCTCTGTTTATATTAAAGGATCAGCTAAACTTACTGCCTCCAGCATGAGTTTAAATACACTTATAGGAAGACAGGAACTTTAGAGTTGGGACGGCACTACACGATAACACATCGTGGTTAAACTGTTTTAACCGTTTGCCTGATTCTCCTGGATCTAGATTTCCTTAAATGCTCCTGTGTAAGTCAACAAAGTCTCCTGAACCTTCTTCACGTTATGTGATTATCAGTTGTGCTGCTCCTGAGTTCTTCCTTAACAGTGAGGAAGAGAAGGCGGATGGAGCAGCGTGGATATATTTAGGTAGTGCTGTTTTTTGAAGGATGAGGCGATATTCTATATTTTTTCAATTGACCAGTGCATGAAAAAACTATGTTTTTGCCTGTAGTGTCTCGCCATCGCAGTCTGATGATTACATTTTCATGCTTGCTTGTGTAGCTACTATAAATAACACCCAGGTCATGCAATCGGATTCCAGAGGAGCAGTTTACATCCTGTAATTACACACGGTGGGTTTTGAAGACTGATGCTAAAAGCCAAGATGTATTCCTCTCCAGTGGCAGTAAACTCAACACAACATGTCAGCCTTCTTATACTAAAGCTCTGCACGTGGGACATCAAATAATATGATGAGTTGCTTACAGAGAAATGTTTTATTGCTTCTGTACTTCCTGATTGATCAGATGCCACCGAACAAAGAGGCTCACCAGCATCAAACTGAATCAGGAATCCGACAAACAAAGTTATACCGTGTAAGATTATGGCACAAAATTCCAAGCAAATATCTCTGCTGCGTTTCCTACTTCCTCTAACACTGCCGCCCATAAACCTGCTGTGTGTGTGTGTATGCGTGTACGTATGTGTGAAGAGATGGCAGAAGACAGATGGCATGTCATCCTGTCCTCCTCCTCCCCGCTGCGTTCCTTCGACTCTTTTCAACGAGCTGCACTCACCAGAGAAGTTCCTGGAGACGAGCATGGTGGTCAAAATGGCACCCTGAGGAGGAAGAGGACAAGACCAGGGTGAAAAAGAGAGTCTTGAAGAAAAGCACCCCTCTACGTTAATATGATGGCAATTTAACACGTTGGTTATGTGTATGAATAGGCACCCCGGTCACAAGTCCCGACGGCCCTCTTCCAGGTCTGATTTAAAACATTTCTGGATCACTTTCAACAAAAGCCTGAACTGATTGCCGTCAGATGAACACAAAGGCTGCAGCAGCATGAGGTAAAACATGCAGAGACAAAGATAAATGTGTGTTGTATTATCTCAATCTTCATCTCTTATGCACAAATAACTTCAAATCAATCTAACAAACCATGAAACACTGTGAAATAGACATTTTAATTCTAATTTAATTCTTGAGGAGCCTTACAAAAATCCATTTTTTTTCTTTGCATAAGCTAAATAAAGGTATTTTCACTGTAAATTGATGCATAAAAGTGTATCCGAATGCAGGAAATGAAGTTGTTGATGCTCAAAATTTCCCCGAGGGAGGACACCCTGACATCCCACTATGATATGGCCACCCCCTCCCCCAAAGGCAGATTATGGCTATATATACAGTACAGTATACCCACTACAATACATTAGACTACACCACTGTTAGTGACCCCCGGTATATTCAGTTCTGTATTCATTCCAACAACACGGATGAATAAATGAATATGAAGCAGGATGCTTCACAGAAAGTGAAAGTGTGTTTTGTTTTCCTGTCCTTATTTTCTTCTACATTCTTAAAACAAGAGTGTTGTCTGTATCAGTTTTGTATATTCTCCAATTACTTGTTTGTAGACTGATGAAATGTGCACATTGACTCCACTCTCAATAAAAAATGTTTAAACAAGTGAGCTAATACAAATTAATCGAGTCCCAACTTAACGTCCAGTCATTTTAATGCCATTGCAGTGTCTCGTTTTATGAAACAGGCTCTCTCTAATAACGTTAAATGATTAAATTGATATGTAAATGTATCAGTGGAGCGTCGCTCGCGCCCACAGCGGTCATTAAGGCTCCAAAATAAGTTAAAAAATCCATCAGTAATGCAGCTTGAGAGACAGAAAACACCGCTCTTCCTCGCTGTGATAACATTTATCACTCACTGCTGATCGCTCTCTCCCTCAATTCAAATAAGCTTTACTTGGCATGACTGTTTTTTATTACTACCGAGGCTAAATTACATTTTACACAAGAGAACAATCACAACATGACAAGATCTCTCTCTCTTTGGGCGCATGAGGTGCCAAATATCGCACAAGCATTTGGGCTCTTTTGTAAATGTCTGAAGAAAACATTAACGTAAAAGTAGCCGCTGTAGGCTTCAGACTGCTCAAAATAAGGTTATAAGGCTTATTCTGAACATCCCCATGAGATGTCATCTTGACACTTCTCATTTTGAGACTATTGGGTGGTTAAAAGTAGAAGATCGAGTCTCTCAGATTCATCTGTGCACAGTACATAGGCCTGTGCATGGGGCTGTCCCCAAATATTTACTCAATTATTTTAACAGAGTGAGAGATGTTCACAGCTACTCCATCAGGGGCGGCTCTACTGATTTTGTACCTCCTAGAGTTAAGAGTAATTTAGGTAAGGAGCCCTTTTTGTATGTAGCAACAAGCCTGTGGAACAGGTTGCCAGGAAATCTAAAGATGGTCAGAAGTTTAGGAGGTTTTAAGCAGGCACTGAAAAATTGGCTCAGGTGCCAATCTTAGTATGTTTTTTTTATAACTGTATTGTCTTGATGGATCTATTTAATACATGTATGGATGTGATGATTGGTGCTTGATCTGCTGCCACTTGCTCTCTCTCTGATTTCATTGAAAGACGATAAATTATCATATTGAATTATTGCCCTGCCCTATGCGAAAGTTACATTTCTAGTGATGAATTGGCAAAAACACGTTTTATTTCTCTGATTCAGGGCTTTGTTCTAGGCGTTCCCTCTCTTCAGTCACTCTCTAGCTCACGCCACCGTACGTGCTGGCAGGTGCACGTTGAGTAGAGGTGTTGAAATTAATCAAATAATCAATGCATCGAATCGTGGACATGGACGATGCTGCATCGATAATTGGCCGGGCCATAATCGATTATTTCTGTTTACAATTTAATGTAGGCCTAACAACATTTCTGTTTACATATTCTGTTATGTTTTGCACATTCAGGAAGTGCCATGTGCTCAGTGCTGCAGTTTTATGTATCCAATTTATTTAGTATTAGAGCACTGCAGAATGTTTTGTTTTTGAAGCTTGAAAAGCTATGAATTAAATATCCTATATGGCTTTAATAGAAAAATGTATTTGATGCATCGTGATACATCGAGATATCAAATTGAAGACATGATAATCGTAATCGAATTGGGAGATCAGTGAAGAGTCACACCTCTAACGTTGAGCCTCCTTCTGTTTGTAACAGAAATAAAATGGATTATGGATCATTTTATTTCTATAGTTTGTAGCTGACTCGACCAGCTGACTTCTCTATTGGCTGTTGAAACAGGTGACGTCCCTCTCATTCTAAATCCAGCCTCTGGAGACTCGACCAGCCGAGTCGCAGCGACGCCATCAGCTGGTTGGAGTCGAGCTGAGACTCCAACCAGAAACTTTTCTGCGACGTTCTAAAACGGTTTCGTCTTGTCGAGGATCTTTGGTCTGAACTGGGCTCAAGAGATAAAAAGAAGCCAGCAATGTTACATACTCCATGTCTGAAATGGGCTTTAACCCTCATATTGTCTTCCCGTCGACCATGCACTTGTTCTTCGTTTTGGTTTGCCTGTTTATAAAGCATGAAGTAGCCTATAAATGATCACCCAATTCTGTGTTACATCTTTTTGGCCAACTTCATAACTTATTACCACTAGTTTTACACTTATTTATGGAATTGATGGTGAATAAATCTCATTTACATGAAATGACACCTAATTATTGAGTAAAATAAACAGAAATTAGGAATTATCTTGACTAATAGTTAAGGTCAGAGAAACATATGTTTATGGATGATCACAGATTTTCTCTGGGTAGACCATAAAAGCAGTGATCATCAAATAGCGTATGGATCCATCCATGTTATTTTTAGGAAATTTGGTTGAAAAGAAAGCCATGTTTCTGACATAGAAAATAGAAATTTGGGGGGTTAAATGGACGAGAAGGGAGGGAATCTGGCGGGAATGATGCATGGATTCATGTTCATTTGGTCCGAGTAAAGATGCAGATACTGTGGAGGAGGCAAAAATGTGTTTCTTTTTTGAGAGATCGAGCATGTTCACACCTTGAGTTTCCTCCTGGCGTTAAACTTCTTCAGGCACTCGACGGTCTCCTGTCTGTGCATCATAGAGGCCACTGTTGAGCGTTGCTGTGGAGGGACAGAGAGAGAGAGAGAAAGAGAGAGAAAGAGATGCTGAAAATAAAACGTTGGAAGAGCAGCTCTGACAGTGACATGTTTATGTGGGCAGGAGCTGTCGGAGACACTGTTGATTCTGCAGCTCTTTAGGTGAGGACATTTCTGGCAAAAATCCTCCAGGCTGAACACATTCAACTCGGCTTTATGGTGTTCTGACAACCATCACTCTCATATATAATCATGTGTGTTTATTAATACAGTATGTTATAGGACATCTGAAGCCGGCACAGGCAGTATACTGCTCCGCAGAGGGGTGTAGAAGTATTCAGATAATTTACTTCAGTAAAAGTAGCAACAATGTAATATAAAGTTACTCCATGACATTTCGGGCGGCTTGATTATGGAAGAAATCATAAACAGAATTATTTTGGTCAACATTGATATCATGATTATTTAAAGCTATGGTGCGTAGTTTCTGTCGCAGCCATGAGGAATTCTAAGTAATGACAACAAAACCGTCGGCGCGTCCACATGATACAAGCCTTCCATGAACACGCACCGCCCCCAACCCCTCCTCCACGCAGTTACTAGTAGCCAAGGAGGACACGGAGGATTAAAATAACATGATGGACTCTTCAGAAGAGGTCGTTCTCTTCACTTGAGTTTCTGCGTGGGAAAGTCACTGGACGCCACAATCTTCTGAACATAGTCATACTGAGAAATACAGAGAGAGTTGTGTGGAGCTGTTAGACTTAATTAGCTTCGTAGCAACTCATTCGGCAATGACTTGAATGTAACGGACGTTCATTAATATCCAAAAGTTACGTACTAAAGCTTTAACATGATTACTCATTGACTTTTAGAAAGATGCTGCATTTATTGAACTTAACAATACAGTTAAACAGTGAAAACACCTTGGACTGTGATATTTCCCTTAAAGGTGCTCTAAGCGATGTTTGGTGACGTCACTTCTTGTTGACGTTCAAAGTATTTTCAAACAAAACGAGGCTAGCTCGCCCCTACCTCGTCCTCATCCCGTCCCTCCCCTCCCTTCCGCGCACTAACCCCCCCCAACCCCCACCCCCAAATCCTTCTTGTCGGTTATTGGCTGGAAGACTGTTTGTTATGTTTGGTGGTGCAGGTTGGCGCAATTTGTTTTTTTTGCCGTTTGTGGAGCCTGGGCTGTCTACAGAGACCGCTTTTTTTTTTTACCGTGTGTTCAGGGGACAGGCAGCTAGCAGATAGTGAGGAGATGTTTGCTGTATGTGACAAAAAATGTTGTAGCCTAAAAAAACGTGTGACATCGCTTAGAGCATGGCTGAGTTTAGCGAAGGTGCGGGTATAGTTCAGAACACAAAACAAAATAAGAGTTTACTTGCAAAAAGTAATGCGCAAAATAATCGTTTTTCTTGATTACATTGTTTTTGTGATCGTTAGGAGCCAATATCACGGTCAAAATCCGATTAATTGCAAAGCCCTAATTACAAATAAAAGGCCTGTAGTTAAAATGCCACTTAAAGTAAAAGAATGTAACTATTATTAGCAAAATGTACTTAAAGTATCAAAGGTTAAAGTCATAATTCCTATGTGAATGTTATACTATTATATACAGTGGCAAAAGAAGTACTCAAGATCTTTTACTTAAATAAAAGTAGCAATATGCCACAGAGTAGAAATACTCTGACAAGTAAATGTCACATTTTCCTTTTTCTCTTTTCTTCTCGCTCGTATAAGCAACAATTTCTTTCAGATAACCTTCTCTACTTTAACGGCACATATCAGAGTATCCTGCTTGTTCTCGTAAAGCCGGTGATCCTGAGATTTTTGTCGATGACGAGATTATCCCTGAGATACGTAGGTTGCTCTTTTGACCTCCCAGGGAACAAATCGTTCAAGATAAGCTGACCCAGAATCACGTGCACATATGAGAGATGGCATGTTTAGAAACAGATGCTGATGATTATTTTGGGAGCTTTAGACAGATGCAGGGCTGTTTTTTTTAGAGGATTTACAAATTACAATTTATACTGATTTCTGTCTGCAGTAACAGGGTGCTGGATGTGTAAACGCTACAGTTTCAGCTGTTATATTAATGTTTTTCTTTCCTTCAATAAAAATTATTTGAATAGAGATAAAAACGGTATAAGTTATAGGGGTGTTGAAATTAATCATTGCATCAATGCATCACGATGCGGACCTGGACGATTCTGCATTGATGCAGTGACAGACCATAATCGATTATTGTCTACCGATGTTGCTTGTTGATTTTCCGTTTGCTGCTTTTTTTGCCTTTTGTCTGTTGTCTGCTGTGTTCAGAATTCGCTACATTCAGGAAGTGTCTTTTTTAAGAGCAGATGCAACAGAAATGGGAGTGCATATATATCTGACTGCTTGAGTATGTTGATGAAAACCATGTGTAACTAGCCTGACGTGGTCATACTCAGATTCTAGTCAGAATATGAGTCTGATACCGCTCCATTGGGCTGTGATTATGGGGCGTGTTCCAACTGAACCAGGAGAGAAAACGCCTCTGCACTCAATCGGATAGACCTACAACCAATCAGAGCGCCCTATCTTTTTAGCGACCATCGGGGCCAGCTGATAAATTAAACTTTTGCCGAATCCCGTAGGAAGGACGGCAAAAACATGTTTCCAATCGACAAATGCCTTGATCGCGGTTCTCTGTTCCTCTTTTAAAATTAATGCGCTGTCAATATCTTCTATATCAGACGCGATGGCTGAATCTACACATCTCAATTCTCCAGCGGCAGCCATCTTTGTTGTAAACAAATTTAACCCAAGCGCTCTTTGGTGACGTGGTTAATTATGTTACTGTTGATCATCTGTCCATCATCGTATAAAGCCCACCCTGACAATTTGATTGGTCCGAACAGCTCTGGTTCGAGCATAGTTGCTCCACAACGGATCAAGTCCAGACCGAACTTCCCGACCTCAAATGTTGTGGGCGGGGGTAAGTTCGGCTGGCATCCAGGCTAATGTGTAGCAATAATAATTCTGCTACTTGAGCGGAGTGATTTGCTCGCAGCACCTGAGAACATGGATGTATTAAGAGAACTGGATACAGTGTTCGGCGGGAAGCCCCGTACGTTCCAATGAGAGTGCTCAAAAGCGCATAAAGCAAACATGGAGCTCGGCTCTTCCGCATTGTTGGCCCATAACGCTGGTTGGCTCACGATGGGCATGCGCACTAGCAACAATTTGTTTGCGTTGTCGTAGCAACCGGTAGCAACATGCGTGTTCATGAGCTTCTCTGTCGTGTCTCTTACTGGCGAACTCATGAACTCGCCGTTTTCATTGTCTAAACGTTAAACATTGTTTTCGTTGTTCCCTATCGTTTACATGCTTAGCTAAATAAACGATAGATGTATTTAGCTAGACAACCAAGGAGATTTAATAATTATGTTGTGCTACTAGCTAGCTACCTACTAACTAGCGCTAGCTAGCTGTTAGCCTGCAGTTTTGTGAACAGAGCTCATCCATGGCTTCAGCTCTCATCCACGTTACAAGCTTTACAGCATACAGCCCTCGGATGTATTATAAGAGAACCAAGGCGATGTAATCACTATGTCTGTAGTAACGTTATGTAGGCATATAGCTAGCTATGTATAGATCTTAATACAGCCATGCTAGCTACCCCTGATGTTAGCAACTAGCTAGCTAGCTGATAGCCCGCCAGTTTGGGAAACGCTAATGACGTTACATCCACGTAGCTAACAGGCTTTACAGCAGCTACATACATCCCTGGAATGTATCATGACTTGATAAGATAATACCATGGACGTATTAATAGAACACATGGTGAATTACAACCATTAGCTATATTCATTATTACAGCTAGCTACATGAGCTCGGGAGAACAGTCATGTGAGCGGGCGGGCGCAGTCCCACGGCTCTGCTCGCGTCCACTATGCGCATTCATCGTGTCAAATTTAATAATTCTGGATTCGCTTCTAGTGAATGTTAAAAATGTTAAAAACGTAACGTTTTAAACAAGGACCCTTTCAGTGTTCGGGCTGGTAAGTTGATATACCCAGAAACAAATTATCCGCTGAAATATAGACGTTTCTTTCGCCATGCAAAGTCTATGTGAAAAGGCTTTCTGGGCCATGGGGTGCAGTACCACCGTTATCCGCTAAGCCCATGGTGGCTTTTAGACTCGGCGCTCTTCCTGGGGGCTTGCCTGAGAAGCCCCGTGGTGAGGAGCAGAGAGTAACAACGGTGCTTTTCTGGTGTTGTGCTAATCACTCCGCCCAAGTAGCAGTGCTTCGCCTTCTGAGAATATAGTTCCCAGTATGTATACGGCTAGAAGATGGCTGTGACTCATGTGACCTTGTTATTTGTACACACTGTGACTATACAAATCACAACATGTAAATAGGAAAATGTTGGCGTTATTTTGTCACTTATTGGGAGCAGTAGGCTAGTTGGAGCTGGTTACCTCCACGATCTGTGCTAAGCTAGGCTAGCGGTGGGTGCGTCAGACAGAGTTACAACACGCACGGAGATGAGAAGGGTATGTATGGACTTATCTAACTCTGGGGGATACGGTGAATAAGCTAAAGTCCCAATAAGTTGGCGTGTTCCTTTAAGTTAATTTGACTCATTTAGCGGCTGGCTCTCTGCCTCCTAACGTTGCTACTCCAGTGTCTGTTACTGCAAAACCTCACCTCTGCGACTTTCCGTAAGTTTGTTTATACCGAAGCTTATGTGTCACCATGGTAATGGCACACGTAAAAATGGCTGCTGCTCTGACTATTCTGCTAGGTGGATTTTAACAGAAATGGCCTTTCTATCCATTTTATTTCTATGGTAGGGACCCTGATGTACTTACGCAGACCCATGGGTGCTTCAGAGCCTCCTGGGCAGTGATTCTCTTGGCTGGGTTGATAGTCAGCATCTGGTTGATCAGATTTTTAGCCTCCGGAGTCACCGTGTCCCACTCTGGGGAGGGAAACTAAAGTGTGCACACAGACACATGCATGCCCACATAAATATTACACACATGACAGGCAAAATGTCTGATTCAGAGTGGGAGAAACAGAGAGGAGTGATAATAAAACAGAGGCGGGCTCACGTCGTACGCTCCAGCTTTGATCTGCTGGTAGAGTTTGTGCTGGTCCTCGTCCCAGAACGGAGGGTATCCAACCAGAAGAATGTAGAGGATCACACCTACACACCAGAACACAACCTTTGTCTGAGTGATGAGAAGGAGAGCGAGGAGGCGGTGGATAGAAATACACAGACAAAAGAGCTCACCGCATGCCCAGATGTCGACAGGTTTGCCGTACGCCTCCTTCCTCAGTACCTCAGGGGACAAGTAGCCAGGAGTCCCTGCAAAGCCTGCATACACAAACACACACAAACACACACACACATCAGGGTACAGTTTCCTTTAAACAAGCGTGTTTTGTTGTCACAGTTTACAGTTTACACATGCATTACATGGAACAAGCTTCCGGAAGAAGTGGTGCATTCCCCTTCAGGTAACTCGTTCCAGAATAGGTTGGATACATTTTGTCTGTCCAAAGATGTCATGTACAACTATAAAGCTGGCTTGTAATTTATCTAACTGATTTAATGAAATGTAAGTTTCAAAGTGTTTTATTGTCATATGCACAGTAAGGAAACATGTTTCCCTGTACAATGAAATTCTTTCTTTTGTGTCCACCGAATGCCAAACAATGTATACTACTACAATATATACTACAGATATACAAAATAAAACAATTTTAAAAGGCAGCATGTGAAAAATAACGCAACAATAATAATAGTAAACAGTGCAAGTTATGCATGTGCAAACTGGAAAAAACAGTCAAGTTCGTTATGAGGTAGACCATGAGTATAAACTCCTATGTTTATGTAAGTCATTTTTAATCATGAAATTAATTTGATTTATGAAATCAATGTGCTTCAAATTTGTTTATATCATTTTTGTTTACCAGAACATTTTCGGCAAACAAAATGAACCTAGGGGTTAATAACACATGTGTACCGAGTCGACCGTTCTCTGGGATATGTTTTCATGCTAATCGAATGTGACCAGTTTTATAGCAAACCGCTAATTAGCTTATAACGCTAGTAGTCAGGGCACTTGGTAAAGTAAAAAGAAATCTCTATTTTATACCACTAACAAGGCTCAAAATAGCACCACACTTCCATGGTAGCATAATGAGGGTCCCTACATGTAAACCGAAGCATTGAGAACTTTGTAAGTGTACAGACAGTTTATTAAAAAAGATAGATTAGAAAGACAGTACCGTTCACTATACAGGCAGGCGCCATTTTGGGAAAACAGTCTTGACCAGTCGAACAACGAACGCCGTGTAACCAGTAACCAGTAACATAGCTCAAGCACGGCGTTCGTTGTTCGACTGGTACAGACTGTTGTCCCAAGATGGCGCCTGCCATTGTTCTTTAACGGAGAAAGAGAGAAATAAAAGAGACGGAGGGACTGAGGAAACAGTCAGCTGTTCCACAAACTCCCGGGCAGTTCAGTGCTTGTGTTTGGGATTTTAAAACTTTACAGCCATAGAGGCAACGATGTTTCCTGTTTCCTGTTTCCTGTTTCCTGTGCGGGACTCTCACACAGCCTCAAAAACGACATAATTGGCCACCGCAGCGCGACGTCGGGTTGCGTTTCTTCAAAAGTTGAATCAGTCTCAACTTTATCGCAGTATCGAAGGAAAACAAAACAAAAAAAAAACGAATATTCCAAACCCAAAATTGACAATCGAATACGTACCCAACGAACGAATATCCGAAACAGTCAAATGTTGGAATCCAGCCCTACTAAATGTGTAAATCAATGTGACGCCATATCATACGAATCATGTCCGAAATTCAAGAAAAAGACAAAAATGCATGTCAATTTATATCAAAAAATCTGAATGTACTGCTCACTATAAAGTAAACATGTTTATTATAGGGAATAGTCACTGTAGGTTGTTACTTTTCTGTGAGACAATATAATACGGAGTGACTTCAGACACAGTCTTAGAATCATTATGAAATTGAAGCTTAATGAAAAAGTTTTTAGCTGCAGCCTCTTTATAATCAATCTCCATACTGGCTCTGGGTCAAATAAGAAAGTTGTTTTGTGCACTTGATTCAATCTGGCTGAAGCTGGGCTATGCTCCAAATCCATTAGTCATTATCCTGGTTAGCTTCCTGAATAGAAGAATATACACAATGGAATTAAACAAAAGCAAAGCTTCAGAAACTGTTAACAAAAAAATCAAAAAAGTGTCCTGTCAGTCACATGAGATGAGTCTAATATTGGAGGAAGAGGAGGCAGAAATCCCTTCTTGTTCTTAAGACTCAAGGGCACGCTGACAAAAAGGATAAAATGACAGTATGGATGAACGGTCCTGCGGAAGCCTACACTTCTCTTTGCAGGCTTCAGCGTGACAGCTCTGCTGCACATCAGAGCTGTCAAGCAACAGAGCCCTTCATCATCAAGAGGAGGAAGAGGAGGAGGATGGAAACAGAGGGGCGGATGTTGTTGCAGATTTCCTTTAAAAAGAAAAAAACTGGACTTCCTGAGCTTCTCTTCTGCTACCATCTGTGGGTAGCACGTATTTGTTAAAGTGCTCATATTATTTTCATTGTCAGGTTCATAATTGTATTTTGAGATTGTACCAGAATAGGTTTGCATGGTTTAATTTTCAATAAACACCATATTTGTGTTGTACTGCACATTGCTGCAGCTCCTCTTTTCACCCTGTGTGTTGAGCTCTCTGTTTTAGCTACAGAGTGAGACCTCTCACTTCTGTTCCATCTTTGTTGGGAGTCGCACATGCTCAGTAGCTAGGTAAGGACTACTAGCCAGTCAGAAGCAAAGTATGAGGGTGTGCCCTGACAGTACCTAGGTAAGGACTACTAGCCAGTCAGAAGCAGAGTATGAGGGCGTGCCCTGACAGTACCTAGGTAAGGACTACTAGCCAGTCAGAAGCATATGAGAGTATGAGGGCGTGCCCTGCTAGCAGCTAGACGAGCATTATAACTATTTTCTGTTTGAAATCACGGACCAATTTTGTTTTTCAAAAGTTACTATTGTAAAGGTACGTGTCCACTGGCAGTGTCATTTCCACGCTTCACATTTATATTGTCTGGCTGTAAGCAGCCAGGCGATGCATTCTGGTAGCGTCAGGGCGCTTTTCGAGAAACAGGGCGTGCGTAAAGTTGAATCCCGGCTACTTTATGCAAATCAGGGGTCTATACCAGCAACGTTTCATTTCCGGGATTGTTCAAGTACCGCCGGAAATTCTGCCGGACGTCCCTCATTTTCAGCCGGATGTTTCCTTCCTCTTTCTTTGTGTTGGCGTTCTAACCTCCGGTGGATTTGTGAGGACTATGGTTAACTGCTCCTCAGATCTCTGCAGGGTAAATCCAGACAGCTAGCTAGACTATCTGTCCAATCTGAGTTTTCTGTTGCACGACTAAAACAACTTTTGAACGTACACATTCCACCAAAACGAGTTCCTTCCCGAGGCTATTTTGCAGAGGCACCGTAGCTCCGTCCGGCCCTTAGCGCTGCCCAAGACGATTGTAAAGGTCTGGCAGTGCGAGACTACTTGTCAGTGTTCATTGAAGAGAAATTAATTAACTGAGAGTGACAAGCCCTTCAAAGGTCCAACGCTGGGAAGTGGGGCGATCCCCTCCGTCAATAACACCTATGTGGGGACCGGAGCAGTCGGAGGAAATAACTGGTTCTTTCACCTTGCTCAATTCCCATAGACAAATACCCCTCCTACTAAGCCCCACCCCCACTGTAAACTGTCCCCTGTAGCGTTTAGTCAAATACTGTCTTTATATGTGTTATGTTCTTTGTGTTCACAAGCTCTGTTTATGTCAAATAGTCTTTGTATACTGTATGTTACATGTCTCTCACACTCATTTGGGTAATGTAAGGTTTGTAGGTTTTTGTAATTATTTGTATAACACCTATGGCAAGACTTAATAAAAAATAAAAAAACGCCTGAATAAATAAAACTTAACTACATAACTAAGTCCTTGTGAGCACAATGCAGATGTGTTTGTGTGTGTGTGCATGTTGTGTGGTGTGTGTGTGTGTGTGTGTGTGTGTGTGTGTGTGTGTGTGTGTGTGTGTGTGTGTGTGTGTATGTAACGTACCAAACCAAGCCTGCTGCTCTCCTTGAACCTCGATGGCGAGTCCAAAGTCAGCCAGCTTCACTGCTGCGTTCTTACACTTGCTGGCCAGCAGCAGGTTCTCCGGCTGCATGTACAACACAAACACCAAACGGAGTCGCTTGCGTCAAGATAACTCTTTAACACATCATCTCATAACACCTTCAAAATCTGTGACAGTGTAAACATTCTCGGTAAAGCAGCAAGCTAAAGCTAACTCTTTTTATTATGTTGGAAGACGTTATTTAGGGAGGAGAGTTTTTTTGAAACTTCTGTAAATTGAATAAAAAGGTGTTAGCTCTGGTTCTTGGCAATAATAAACTGCACATTAATACTAGTTACATTGTTTATTCAGTGTGAAATGAATGCCAAAGAAACTTCAAACATTCTACTATGAAATACTATCAATAAATATTTGTAATTCCTCCCACACAGGAGCAAGCACATTCAGACTGAAAGAGAGACAAAACTCTCTCAGTGATTTCTCTTTGTAGTCATTTTTCATCTCTTTGTGATTGTTTCGGGTCTTTTTGTGGTCACTTTGCATCATTTTGTGTTTCTTTGTGGTCACATTGCATCTGTTTGTGGCCGCTTTATGTCTCTTTGTAGTCATTTTGCATAATTTTACTTCTCTTTGCAGTTATTTTGCATCTCCTGTTAGGGCTGCACAATATATCGTTTTTTTTATCGTCCTCGCGAGATCAACTGGCACAATATACATCCGCGAAGGCTGCGACATATCGCGAAAGACACTCCGAGATTTTTTGAGTTGAAAGAAAATATCGGAAGAAAACTGCACTTCAAAATGTAACTGTCGTTCTTTCTTTAGTGTCACCTTTTATATTCAATTCAATGTTCAATTTGGTTCAATAAAAAAAAGTTTGAAATGATTTCCTTTAGTTTGTTTTAAATTAGACAAGCAACTTGTTGTATTTTAGCAGAATACTGAAAGCAGCAGAAATGCAGAATTGAGTACTTTAATATCCATTTATTGCAAATATCGTTATATATACTGTATATTCAACAACGTTATCGCACATCACATATTTTCAGAGGATGTTTTTGTCTCTTTGTGGTTGTTTTGGTTGTCTTTGTAGTCACTTCATACGGAGGTTCTGGTCCAGGGGCCCTGGGCCTGTACCCGGTAGGCCCATTCAGTAATCCATCCATCATACTAATAAGCCAACTACCTATGACCTTCTGACTCTGGTAGGGGGGTGGGAGATTTGAAGGGGGCCCTGTCCACGCACCTGGCCCTCTATCTCCATTTTGGAGCAAAAGTTACCTTTCCTTACTTCTGGTTTTCATATGAGTTTAATTAAAAGGAAACCAGAAGAGAAAGTGTGACAGACCACTGGGATGCAACCAGTTAAAACCAGAACAGAAGACTAAGAATAGCTGCGGATGCAGCACACACACACACACACACACACACACACACACACACACACACACACACACACACATTGCAACACTCATACATATTCACACACATGCACACACACACACACACACACACACACACACACACACACACATTGCAACACTCATACATATTCACACACACACACGCACACACACACACTCATAGCAATACTCATACGTACAGTATTCACACACACACACACACACACACACACACACACACACACACACACACACACACACACACACTCATAGCAACACTCATACATACAGTATTCACACACACACACACACACACACACACACACACAGGAAGACCAAACACAGCTTGTCTTTTTGCAACAGTCATGTCTTTCCTGCTCAGACGCTGATCTAACAGAAATCTGGCAAACATCCATAACACACACAGGGAACACAGCTCCTTGTTTAATAGCCAGTTTATACTGATAGTGATACATTTGTGCCATCAACTAATCAATAACTAATCATTCCACCACAGAAACAGCTGGATGTTGTGCTCAAGCTGCAGGACAGTCATCATGTCACCCTCTGCTGGCTGACTTAGAAACTCAATTAGAGGACGCTCGACTCATGAAGAGGAGGAGGAACCTACTTATGCAATACAAGCATGTACTCATTTGTACATTTAACTGCAGGAAGAAGAGACTCTGCATTTGAAGGAATAGTTTAAAACACTTACTTTCTTGTCGAGTGTCGGACAAGAAGTTTGACACAATTTTCATTTTCACAAAATCTAACTTCATATTTATATTTATTAAGATTTTAAGCAATTACTAATTAAGGAGCAGTACTATATCATGCCTATAACGTGGAACAATTCAATGAACGCCCAGAGTAACAGCAGGTTGAAAAGCAGGGTTTTCGCTGCCCTTTCTGGTTTAAAAAAGTTTCTGTTGCAGCTGTAACCAGGGGCATCGGTCTGGGGGGGAAAGGGGACTGAGTACCCAGGGCCCTCATGTGAGGAGGGCCCAAAAAGATGCTAGAATGAATAGCTGTGGATGCGGGGAGGGGCCCATAGAAAATGCCTTTCTACAGGGCCCAGAATTTTGTTCTACGCACTCGCCTGTAACCACACCCAACAGTACACTACATCACTGCAGCAAGGTGAGAGCTTAACCAGTGGAGGTCAGCAAAAACAAGGTTTTCAGCTGATGATAAAGGGACAGTTTGGATCTTTTGAAGTGGGGTTGTATAAGGGCTATCTGACAGCAAGGTAAAGCACAGAAAATATTCTAAATATAGCGTCCACTTAAACTGATATAGATGTTTTTAGGAGTCTAGAATGTGTTTAGCTGCTGCCCTCCGTCCACAGCAGGACATTGCTTATCTTCCGTGTCGGTACTCCTGGCTGCTTCTCCAAACTGTTACAGTATTAGACTGTCCGCCATCTACTGTAGCTAACACACTGACTATGGAGAAGTAGCTCATACAAACACACTTCAAAACATCTGAACTATCCCTTTACGTTGTTCTTTCACTTAAGGTTAAAATAAAAACATCATCTTAATAACATAAATACAGTACCTACACACAAATGCATGCATAGCCATTTTAATGACACACAGGAAGGCACAAACTCACGCATGTATTGATAGATCAGGCACACAGACATGCACAGACATGCTTAGTTTAAATACTGCACTTACCGGCCTTTAGAATAGTCAAAAGCAGACAAATACAACTTCAAATCCCTCCCAACACACACAGACAGACGCATACAAAGACACACACACACCCACCCACCCACCCACCCACCCACACACACACACACACACACACACACACACACACACACACACACACACACACACACACACACACACATCCCTGCAGGTGACTCACCTTGAGGTCTCTGTGTACCACCCCCATCTGATGGCAGTGGAGCACGGCCTCCAGGATTTGCTGGATGCAATGACTGCACGCAAACAGCAGGGGGAGCAGGTTAGTCTGAGCACATTCATTCCCCCAACTGTCACATTCATGCAGAGGCAGCAACATCTCACACACAATATCACAATCACACAAACACACGTACATTTATTCTCGCTGCACCCTCACGCCGCAAAAAAAAAAAAAGTGTAAAGAGTGAACCTGTCTGTGAACTTACGCAGAGAGAAGGTGTGCAGTTTGCTATTTTCTGTTTTCAAGAGAGGGCCAAGCATTAGTCAGTCAGTGTGGGAGTGAGCTGGAGCTTCACGTGGGAGACGCTGTGTCTAACCTGCACATTCTCCTGTGTAATTTATTCTTTGACGAAACATTTTAGCAGGTTTCCAAGCATCTGAAGTAGCTCTGCTGTTACTCTACTGAACTCTACTCTCTCTCACCATCATTCTTACTCTCTCACTCCCAGAGTTTTTGTTCTCCGTCAGCTAGGGCCACAGGAAATCCAAATTCTTGTTCAGACCGTCTAAAATAGTGCAACAAGAGTCCCAAAAGCAAAACCTGAAGACAGGCAGACACGCAGAAAGAGTCAGACTGCAGGCACAGGCATTTTAAATCACAGGCAGAAATTAAAAAACAAGCTTGTACCCTTGTACAGAGGGTGCAGGGCAATGCAACACAATAAGACACACGCACACACACACCTTGAGGTCCCTGTGCACTATGTCATGTTGGTGGGTGTAAGACACACAGTCTAGAATCTGATGGATACAGTGACTGTGGAGACAAAACAAACAGGGTGAGGAGCAGATAAAGGAGGGAACGTAGAAGGCAAAATAACGCATAAAAGACAGTAATACAGAGGGGAAACATCTGACAGTAGGAGAGAACAGAATATTATATGGCCAGTTCACCAAAATGACTTATCTCTCATAGCTTGCTATGCAGATAGTTTTATTTTTCCAGGTTTTGAGATATTTGTCTCTGAGATTTTTTGCCGCCAAACCAAAACAATAGGAGGTGGTTGGGTGTTCATAGCATTAAAAAATGATATTCAAACCCGACTAAAGCGCATCAAGGACGGGCGGCATGTAACACGTGTCAAAACACCTGCACTCGTCACATCAGGAAACTCCAAAGTCCTGTTTCCCAGTTGAGAATTTAATGTGACTCGTCCCCAGGGATTGTCACATTTCAACAAATACTTCTGTATGTGTTGTGCTATGCATACACTGTATAAAAGAAGTGGATGTAGCCACTGTGACGTCACCCATTAGTTTGTGGACTACCGCTTTCAGCCTCAAATTTGGAATTTTGTCCGATCTGACTGAGAAGCGAGGACACCGCTATGGTAGCGACTTGTCACAGGGTAGCCATGCCCTAAAGCATCCCCTGCTTTATCGTCTACTTTAAAATAAATGGGACCATAATTTACTGAATGAACATCATGCTGTGTTGAAGAAGACTAGAAACTAGCGATTGAGTCCATGAACTCGTTATGAAAATGTTAACTGAGGTAATAAATCAAAAGAGAAGTAGGGTCCTTTTCTCATAGCCTGGCAATCCAGACCCAAATCCGAAAGATTAAGGGTCTGGAATTGAGTAACGAAAATGGCCCAACTCGAGGGGCGGCACCAAGCACATATTTGAAAATCTCACTGCACGCAATTGAATAACAACACTACGACCAATCACAACAATACACGGTGACGTATCCAGCGCCCCATACGCTTAGCTACCAGCGGAGCTAACTGGTAGATTAAACTGTTGTCATCTGTTTAGTTCGCCTCTGGCCCACCTATATCAGATACACCGATGTGATTGGTGCAGCTCGGCTACAACGGCATAGTTAATGAGCATCATTACTCAATGCCAGAGTGACTCGCTGAGCAAATTAAAATTGTGCTCTCGCGAGAACTCTGGATTTCCAGGGTAATTTTCTCATAGACTTCTATAGAAACAGACTTCTTGTTGGAGCCAGTGAAGTTGCCCCCCCTGCTGGACATTAGATAGAATGCAGCTTTATTGGCTATTTCATTGGCTTCACTTTTCAGAACCAGAAGCTACGTCCGCTACTTTCATAAAGTCTTTGGTGCAGGTCAAATGACTCAGTGCTACATGTTTCATAGCACTTAACACAAAGTGCAGCTGAGGCTGATGGAAATCTCATTAGTTTGATGATTGTAATTTTGGTTGAATAAGAATGTTGACCTGATGAAGGCGCTAGCTAGATGAAAAGTCAGGGGAACACTTAAGTTATTATAATTCATCCTGAGGGGCACATACATGTCTGAACCAAATGTCATGGCAATCCCTCCAACAGTTGTTAATACATTTCACTTCTGACCGAAAACATCAACTCGCGTTAGAATAAAAGTCAGGGAATTACCAAAGTCAGTAGGATTCAGCCTCTAGGGGAACATAAATGTTTTCACAAATTTTCATGAAAATCCCTTGAATAGATATTGAGATATGTCAGTCTGGACTGAAGCGGCAGATCCACCGACTGACTGACACTTATGCCTCGAGCTATGGTGCTAGCATAGCATAAAAACTCTCCACGTACCTCACTGCCAACTAATTTAAACTGAATCAATAGTCTCTGGGGATTATCCAGAATAATGGGAACACTAATGTGGAACAAAACACTGCTGTCTTTGCTTAGAAATGTTGTCATTACTCAACATTGTGAGCCCCACAAAACTCAACTCCACTCTCCTCTATTGTATTGGGAATGGAAACAGACACCTGACAGACACATGTCTCCAAACCTGGATGCATTAAACTAAAACTCTTCGCATGGCTGGATACCACTCGTGGTTTTAAGTGAGTTTTAAGTTTTGTCATTTGGGTGAATCTACCCTTTAACGGGGTAGAGAAAGGAGGAAAAGGGATCGAGTGCAGACGGAGTACAGAGAGGAAACTGTCAGTGAGATACCGTTGGACAGTAATCAAGACATGCTAATCACACACCCACACAAAAACACATTGAGTGACACACACACACACACACAGACACACACACACACTTAACCCAAAGAAACAAGGAAGGCAGATGAGAGGAGAGAAAAGAAAATAATACGGAAAGTAAAAACAAATACAGAGGAAAAAGACATGGATATTTAAGACATTGACAGGATTATCAGAACTCTTATGTGCCACCAATGTTGTTGCTTATGTATGTATGTGCCCTACCTTTAAAATGGAAATTTAGTATAATGGAAGCACTGGTGTGAACAGCAGTCTTAAGCCCTATTTGCACAGGATTACTATTGTCTGGGGACCTCGTGTGATTTAGAAATTACCCCCACACATCTGAGTTTCATGTGGCGCATTCGCACTGCTTTTACTCAAATTTACTGACATATCTTAACCCGGGGAGTTGGGTACCCGGAGACGTGTGGAGGACGACCAGGGCGAGGCCGCCGCACTGCACTTGGGTCGGGGTTCCGTATCTTTTTGGGCCAGATCCGGTAGAGGTTACCAGAGGCGCATACCCTATCATCCCCAACGCGGCGGCACCCACACAGCATCACCGTCAGCCCGCGGAGAGTGTGTTGACCCAGGGACAGAGGTCTCAGGTCGGACAGTGGTCCAGACTAGGTTGGCCGTGAAAGGCGGCGTCCGCAGCGCCCCGTGATCCCATATCCATCTTCGCGAGAGGGATATAAAGGTGCACAGGAAACAAAAACCTAATATGACCGCGCCAAATCACAGACATGTTGATTTGCCTGGGACTAATATTATCACAGGACTTCGGTGTTCGGCGAAATATAGTAGGTCATTTGCGGGGGAAATTTTTACTTGACAAATTACAGACATGGCCGATTTGCACAGGATTAAGATCACAGACAACCCCTGTGATTATTACAAATGACTAGAGGTCACCAGGTAATACTAATCCAGTGTGTATAGGGCTTTAGTTCCAGTGTAGCAAATTCTGCATAATTCAAATGCATCAAACATAAATTTTGTTTCATTTTTAAAAATCTCAAATCAGCTTTAATTCAATTAAATGAATACCTTAACTTACATGATCCTAAATCATTTCCAAAACAGCATTTTACATTGTTGATTGACTACAGGCAAGTTTATTAAAGTGTTAATCCTGAAAATTACCCATATTGTGGTGAATGTGGTGTTGTAAGACACATTATTGAAAATAAAACGCAACCTGTGCCCCCTGCACTAAATACTAATTGCGATCCGGTTTTAAGTTTGTTTTGTATTCTCACTAATAAAATGACAAATAAATTTATACGATGTCTGTATGCATGCATAATTGATTACAGTAGGCAGGATACTCTTCAGTGACCTTAATAATAACATATGTTTGGTTGGCATTTAAAATTAGCGTATATACTGTAGGTTATCAATGAACACTTTAAGAGAACAGACATGTTATATAGAATGTCATCATCTGTATAAAAATGTATACAGATGTGGAATGGCAGAAATGAAGATATTTCTTTAAATAGTGAATAGAAGAGGACCGAGAATAGACCCTTGTGGGACACCTCAAGAAATTACTTTTCATGTCATGAAACTACTTCACAGTTTAATGGACTGTTCATCTAACTTCGTCGTAAAAAGGATAGTAAATATAGGGTGGTGAGTAACAAATATCTGTTTAATGTAGCAGTAAAGTTTGTGGTTTGACGTGTTTAATTGCAGTGTGCGACCCATACAAATGGACACATGCTTTTACCAACATCTAGCGGACTATTTCTCGTGTAGAAAATTATGGTTTGAGTAATTAAAATAAAGATAAGATAAAAGCACTGACCAAAACAATGCTATTCATTCTTTTTGTCATTAGTGATTACGTAAAATAAGAGTTTGTGTTTAATTTCATGATGTTATTTTATGATTCAGCATTAGATTTTGCATTCACTACTCACAGTGTGCAGACACACTAAACCAAATGTGCTTCCTCTTGAAGTCTGATGGTTATCATCATGTGCTTATACTGTTAAATCACCTATGCTCCAGTTTCTTTATGTTGACAGAATTCAAGAATATAAAAAGGTGATTTAAATCCCTGAATATGTAAACAAGACGGGTGATAAAAAGGTGGAGATGGGACGAGGAGTGAGAGATGAGGATGTTTAAAGACGATCAAAAAACAGCTGGAAAATAATAATCTTTTCCTCCTTTTAATGGATCTCTCACTCTACCTCTATAATTTTTCCATCCCCTTCGTTTCTTCTCTCTCGCCTCCACAAACCGCCTCCACAGTCAAATTGATTTAAGACTACCTCCTGAGGGGGGGTTACAGCGTGGGCGTGTATGTTGCATTTTGTGCACGTGTATGTTTCCATCTGTCTGTAAATTCTGACTCTGGGGAAAATGGCCTCGAACCTCGATTTGCAATTCAGTTCACAGAAAAACTGCGTTGAGGTTTTATCCGTCAGAACTCTAGAAGCCTGTTTAACGCCAAAAACAATGTGTCGAAATTCTCTCATTAGAGGAGCCGAACTCTCAGAGCTGCTGGAGGACTGCAGGGGCTGGAGAATTGACACATGGAGGGGACGGAAAAAAAGCACTGGGGGTTTACCTGGCATCGGCTTCACTGTAGTACTCTCTAGCCACAATGTCTTCGAACAGCTCCCCTCCTGTCACCCTGAGAAATGTAAAGATAGGTTATATAAAATGATATACATTCTTTTACTCAGGCTGCACACACACACACACACACACACACACACACACACACACACACACACACACACACACACACACAGGAGGGGGATGTCCTCATTAGGGGGAAACCCCGGCTGCAGGATTCACTCCGACTGGGTTGCCATGGAGACTGGCTTCAGTGCGGGGGAGTGTTGAATCTGTGTGTGTGTGTGTGTGTGTGTGTGTCTGTGTGTCAGTGTGGAAGCCGCAAGGATGGAGGTAGGGAGGAGGGGAGGAGTGTTATGTAATGGGGGGAACTGCCTTAGAAGCGAGGCGGGGATGAGGGGAAAAGAAGGAAAGAAGGAGAAGGAATGCGGATATAAAGAAAGTAAGTCAAGAGGAGACAGATGCAGCGAGGGTTGAGGGGAGTAGAAAAATGAAGCATCAGGGGAGAGGGAGGAGGATGGAGGATGGAGGAGGAAAAGGGAGGGGAGAGCAGCACAGTGTGGCAGACAAAGAGAAAAAGTAGAGGCCAGGAGGAAGGAAGGAAGGAAGGAAACAACTCACAGGTCAAAGAGGAGATAGTGGAAGCCTTCCTCTGAGATACTGTCATGGAGACGAACTGCGGGAAGAGAGAGAAAGAAACAGATAGAGGCATCACATTAATCTGACCTTTTTCTTTTTTAGGAAGGCACATATTTTCTTTTCATCTTCATCTAGCATTTGCTGTAATGCACACACATTATTTAGTGTTTTCCCTAGGTTTGTGGAAGACATAGATGCATGTTTTTGGCAGAGAGTTAAAGGGCCCTCGCTCAGGAAAATGTTACGTTTTTCAATATATTTTTTATTTTATTTTATTTATTTTTTATTTCATCTTCATTTTTTCAGGCAGGTCATTTAGAACAGGTTCTTATTTGCAATGGCGGCCTCACAAATATGCATTTTCACATCATCATTGGACCAATATTATTACCATATCTGGGTCTAAAAGTTAATAAAAAAAAACATAGTAAGTAGATGATAAATAACACTCAAAAAGCTTAAAGACAAAACGTGCTAAAGAAGTCCACTGGGGACTACAATCATTAGATCGGAGAAAAGTAATTCATTTGATGCCCTCATTGATTTTACATTCATTCAGTATAGTTGCTGCACCAAGGCTTTATAACGGTAGGGAAAACCCTGCTTTATTCATTTAGTCTTTTGAGTCAAGGCTGGTGATATTCTTCATTCTTGTTGTGAACAAACCCCGTGAAAAGACTAAAATCAACAATGATTTGATTCTACTAACAAGCAGTATTGTCTGTGTTGCATAAAGGGTGAGTCACACCAGCATTTTAAACTTCACAGCAATTCAAGTTGGTCAAAATAAAATATACCCTGCAGGGAAGTACGTTTTTTCAGTTATTTTTGTATGAAATGTCTCAATTATTTTTTATTATCGATAAATCTGCAAATTCCTTTTTCAATTAAAGCTTACAAAAAACATGACAAAAACAATTATTTCATTATCAAAATAGTTGCTGATTTCACTTTCTGTCAATCAACTAAACACATTTGTTTAAAGTGCCCATATTATGAAAAAATCACTTTTTCTGGGATTTGGGGTGTTATGTTGTGTCTCTGGAGCTTCCACACACATACAAACTTTGAAAAAAATCCATCCATGCTGTTTAGAGTGAGATACGGTTTCTGAATGTGTCCTGCCTTCAGTCTCTGGGTGAGCTGTTCAAAATCGGCACGGCTTGTGACGTCACAAGCCGAAACGAGCAGGCTAACCGCAACCATTAGCTCGTAGCGTTAGCATTAGCATGCTAACGCTAACGCTAGCATGCTACCTCGTTCTCAATAGCAAAGCACTGCTACAACACACACAAGTTCACCATAATCTACAAAAGAACTACTTCCATGTGCGCCCTCATTTAGAAGTCTCCCAGCTAATCCTGCCTTGTAACTGACCGAAGTTGTAGAAACAGCCTTTCTTTTACTGTCTATGGAGCTAGCTAGCTGACATGATCTACATCTGAGCTACTGAGCATGTGCAGTGCAATCAAAGATAGTACAGAAGAAGAAGAAGAAAAGAGGTCTCACTCTGTAGCTAAAACAGAGACCAGCTGAAAAGAGGATCTGCAGCAGTGAGAGAGAGCGGAGCAGTACAACAAAAATATGGTGTTTTTTGAAAATTAAACCATGTAAACCTATTCTGGTACAACCTTAAAATACAATTATGAACCTGAAAATGAGCATAATATGGCTGCTTTAAAGTGCTCATATTATGCTTTCTTCCCCTTTCTTTTTTGTGCATGTTATAGGTTTACAAAGTGAAAAAGCCCAAAGTCCACCCCAAAGGGACTTACCATCTCCAACAGAAAACACTGTTCACAAACTGCTCCAAACAGCTCTATTGTAGTCCAGCCTTTACTTCAGAGACAAACGTGGTCACTTTGGAACACACGTTATAATGCTCACCTAGCTGCTAGCATGGCACGCCCTCATACTCTGCTTCTGACTGGCTAGTAGTCCTTACCTAGGTACTGTCAGGGCACGCCCTCATACTTTGTTTCTGACTGGCTAGTAGTCCTTACGTAGTTACTGTCAGGGCACGCCCTCAGACTCTGCTTCTGACTGGCTAGTAGTCCTTACGTAGTTACTGTCAGGGTACGCCCTCATACTCTGCTTCTGACTGGCTAGTAGTCCTTACCTAGAAACTGAGCATGTGCGACCCCCAACAAAGATGGAACAGCAGTGAGAGGTCTCACTCTGTAGCTAAAACAGAGACCTGAACACAGGGTGAAAAGAGGAGCTGCAGCAATGTGCAGTACAACAAAAATATGGTGTTTTTTGAAAATTAAACCATGTAAACCTATTCTGATATAACCTCTAAATACAATTATGAACCTGAAAATGAGCATAATATGAGCACTTTAACACAACCTATGACAACCGGTGACAAGAGTTAGGAACCCACGTATATATCATCTAAATCTAATCTAAATGTGTGATTTCTAAAGAGGAAACACGTGAAAGGGTCTCACCGATGTTGGAGTGCTTGAGCAATCTGCAGATCCTGGCTTCTCTCTCCAGTTTCTGATGGTCTAAAAGACAGTCAGACTTTAGGATTTACAACTTCTCATTATTATTCACACAAACAAGAGAAAGAAGAAGCTGCAGGGGGATATTACAGGAGGATAGAGTTTTATTCTTTACAAATGTGTCAATGACGTATCGCTATGAAAACCTCTTTTTAGTTTGAACCGTTTGAAGTGGGAACTTTTCTCAAGGGGATTGACAAGGAGTTTTGAGACACACACACACACACACACACACACACACACAATTTTTCCTACACAGATGAGATCAGCCGGAGGGCTACATCTGTCCCAGATGTCCATCTCACCTCTCGTCCAGATAGAGGAGAGGAGAGGAGGAAGAGAAGGAGGAGAGGAGAGGTGAGGAGACAAGAGAACAGGGAAACAAGATAAGAAGAAAGGACTGAAGGATATGAGAGCAGAGGAAAGGAAATAGGGAGAAGAGGAAGAGGAGGAAGGAGGGAAGGAAGATGACGTGATGTGAGAAGAGGAAACAAAAGGAGGTTAGGAGGTTAGGAGGTAAGGTGACAAGAGAATAAAGATATGATTGGAGGAGAGAAGAAGAGATGAAAGGAAATGGGGAGAAGAGAAAGATGAAGAGGGGAGAGGAGGGTAAAGGAAATGAGGGGAGGAGAAATGAGGAGAGGAAAATAAGAGGATGAAACAAGAGAGAAGAGGAGTGGAGGAGACCAGGGGGAAAGGAAATGAGAAGAGAAATGAGGAGAAAGAGGAAACAAGACGACAGGAGGATAACAGAGGAGACGGGGCAAGGAGAAGAGAAAACAAGAGAAAAGGAAAAGATAAGAGGAGAGAGGAAGGACAGAAATGAGAGAAGTAAAGGAAACAAAATGAGAGGAGAAGAGAAAGGAGAGAGACAACATGAAGACGAAAAAGAAAAGTAGGAAAGAGGAGAGGAGATCCAGTTAAGTGGAGTCCTGATGAGAAGTGAATTTGATCCACATGTCAGTTTTCTGTCTGGTTTTTACGTGACTGACAGCTCTGCAGTTACAGTCCTGCAGGTCAGACACGGACCTCCGATCTGCGTCAATCATGTCCAACCTTAAACAGCTGAGTGATCTGACCTCCTGAAGAGACTGAAGCCTAATAATAAAGGTGGTGTGAGGCTGATGCTACCATCGTCCCACTCATGATCTCATTTGTTTGCTGTAATCACACCATTATTGCTATTTTTGGATGATTTCTGGGGCCATCTTTTTACAGTTTTTTTTTTTTTTTTTTTTTACATTTGATCAGAATTATATAAGAAAACAAAGACGGGATGACATAATGTCTAAAATGCTACAAATAGCACTATGAAGGGGAAAATATTTGCATATTCTGTCACTACCATCTCGACAGTCTATAGTACTCTAAATCTCCTCTTGCTGTAGATTCATCTGACTGAAACCGTCATCTTCCTCAGAGGAGGAACAGACGTGAAAGCTTCACACCACTGTGATCAAACACTCGCTAAAATATGCTAATGTGAGCTTTCGGCTCTGGGACATACACACACATACACATGATGATGAAACCCCCCACGATGCCTCTCTGCTACTTCATATCCTTACGTGCCACTGGAAAACACACACACACACACACACACACACACACACACTAGGGCTGCACAATATATCGTTTTTTATCGCCATCGCAATGTCAACTGGCGTGATATAGATATCGCGAAAGGTTGCGATATATCGCACTAGACACTACGAGATTGTTTTGTGTTAGTTGAAAGAAAATATCAGTAGAAAACTGCACTTTAAAGTGTAACTGTCATTCTTTTTTAGTGGGGCCTGTTATTGTCAATTCAATGTTCAATTTGTTCAATAAAAGAATGTTAGAAATGATTGTTGTTGTTTGTTGTTGTTGTTGCAAATCGCTTCAACAAGCGATTTGTTGTATTGTACTGTAGAAGAATACTGAAAGCAGCAGAAATGCAGAATTGAGTACATTTTAATATTTGTTAATATCGCAAGTAATATCGTTATCGCGATATTCAACAACGTTATCGCGTATCCCATATTTTTCTCGTATTGTGCAGCCCTAACACACGCACACACACACACACACACACACACACACACACACACACACACACACACACGCATACGCGCACACAAACACACACACACACAGGTTACAGGATATCTGCTCATGTCTCTCTCTCTCTCTCTCTCACCTCTGGCCGAGAGCTTTTTGGTGTTGATGATTTTGGCGGCGTACTCTTGGCCTGTGCAGAGTTTGACACAGCGGCGCACCACTGAAAAGGCCCCCCTGGGAAACAAAGACAGGGGACAGGAAGAGGAGACGGGTCAGCTGCCATATAAGCTTTGTCAGCATCAAAGGGGCGTCTCAGCTATCAGATTGACCTCCTAGTCGTCCTGGACTCCTCTCTGCTTTCAGACCACCCTGATCTGAATGCCTGATGAATCCAACAAGCCACCAGTGGAGGAAGAAGTACTCAGCTCTATATTTTGTAAAATAAGCAATAACCCAGTGTACAGTAGAAATACTCTATAACAAGTAAAAGCTCTGCATTTAAAATTGACTTAAGTAAAAGTACAAAAGTATCAGCATCAACATACATTACAAGTACCAAAAGTTAAAGTGCTTGTTCTTTTGGGCCGGAGTGGCAGAAGATGGACTCTTATTTATATTTTGTATTAATAAACTGCAAAGTAACTTGAGATAGGCTATCAAATACATGTAGTGAGGTATACAGTGCAATATTATTAATAAACCCAAATTTAATTCTTCAATGCATGTAAAGAATTTCACTTCTGAAGCACTTTTGCCAACAAATCTGCGTAGAACTGGTTATAAATAAATAAAAAAGCAGACTACAATGTACAAAGTGTACACTTTTCAACAAGATTCAATCCAGTTTTCACAGACAGCTCAAAATCTTTTTCTGAGCTGTGCTGCAGAAAGTAAAAGTCATATTTAGGGTTTAGGGTATCTAGGCAGAGGGTATCTACCGGACAGAATGGCGACGCAGATTTCGGCAGTGGTGGAGGAAGCTCTGAATCTCAGTACTTAAGTAAAAGCACAAATAACCAGAGATATATTTACTTTAGTAAAAGTAAAAGTACAACAATGAAAACCCTACTTAAGTAAAAGTAAAAAGTAGGGGAGAGCCGGGACAGTTGAAACACTTTTTATTAAACGTAATTTACAAAGCGATCGTATCGCACTGAAAGCTAATATTTTGTCACGAGCAACCTACACCTGTCATCTGTCAAATACAGTTGCATTTTCAGCTTTGAACAAAACCGTTCAGGAATTATTACAGCAAAAGTGGGACGTGCGTAATGTTTCCTTCGTCCCTCCTGGTCGGGACGATTGAAACAGTATGTGGGGACAGATAAAACACACAGTTTAAGCCATATAAACTTCCCACAACTTCAATATTTTACTACATATCATGAATGGTACTCCCAAAAGGTGTTATTTTAGATAGATTGTTGCTGGGTTATTGAAATAGCATGCACTGTGGATGATTCTGCCATTTTTATAGCTAGAACAGTACGTTTTCCCATTTATATTATGTTTCTATTGTGGAAAATGTCGTTTCACTAGGTTTTTATGTGGGTTAGGTCACTGCACATCCAAAAAAGTGCCCTTAACGACCCACAGCCCGTCAGTCTCCATCAGGTCCAAATATATTTTCATCTTTCTAAAACTGCTTTTCCATGCCTCACCTCCATAAATTAATGTATAAACACAGATATTTGTGCCTTTACTTAAAATACATGGAGTTACAGCCAGGTTGGGGACAGTTGAAACAGCTGTTTTAACCGTCCCGACATAGACATATGCCATTATAACCTGTTTTGCTTTCCATGTAAACAAGCATGCAATATGAAAGTCTGGGATTGTGGAGAACACTAAATAATCTACCGAATAAGCACGTAGTCGAACCTTTAAATTAATAATCGAAAAAATGTAACCGCTAATGAAGTTTACTTTGGACCATCAAAACTCGTTTATCGCCTGTAACTCCGTGATAAAAGGGAATAACAGGAAGATATTTGGCTGATAGAAGGAGGTTAACATGCTCTATGTTTTGACCTAAGGAAGTCTGTCTATCATCATTGCACTCGGAGAAAACTGGAATGTTTCAATCGTCCCGGCTCTCCCCTACCTGATTTTAAATGTACTTTAAGAATTAAAAGTAAAAGTACTTGCATGACAATTTATTCTCTTAATGTCTATATTATAATAACTAAAAAAAACAGTATGGGCTGTGGCATTTTAATGAAGTTAGTTTTAGGTTAATGTAATTGTGCTTACCATCTGTGGCCCAGTTTACATTCTGACATACAATTCTGGTTATCAGGGTGATCTGCATGAAGCTCGACTTTGCATTATTTATTTCCCACAGACAGTGAATGCTGCACACATATATTTAGCGAGAACACACAGGCTTGGACAACAAGTACGTGGCTTCACAGCTGAGGAGGACCGGGAGTGTTTTTAAGATAGATATACAGGTTGTATATTAACCCTATGTGAACGGATGCTTCACATATGACCAAGCAGATTATCGGGAGCAGCAGCAGTAACGGGAGCAGTAGTAGTACCAGGAGCAGTAGTAGTACCGGGAGCGGTAGTAGTACCGGGAGCGGTAGGCGCCTGGCCAATAAATGCTATTGAAGGGCGGGTCTTGGCGTGGCCATAGTGGGATTCGTAATATCGCAGGCGGCACCAGGAGCTGGACGGCCGCTGCTGAAGGCTTCCCTGTGGACTGCAAACGTGTGACGGTCAGGAAGACGTTTTGGCAGGGGGGAAAACTGATCAGAAAATGTAACGAAAATGTAACGGAACGCTGTAGAAATGCAGTGGAGTAGAAAGTAGATAATTGCTGCAAAATGTAACTAAGTAAAAGTCAAAAGTATGCACTATTGTTTGTACTTAAGTAAAGTACAGATATGTGAAAAATGTACTTAAGTACAGTAACAAAGTATTTGTACTTCGTTACATTCCACCACTGGATTTCGGTCAAGCTTACATGACTGCGCTGCCCTGTGGTGCGGTTCTCCAAAACGGAGACGTAAGAGGCAACAGAAGCATCGTGTGACTCTAGCTAGCAGCAGGTGACGTTAGCCTACCAGTATACCGTACAGCATAGATATATATACAAAGGCCTATATAAAAGCCTTTATATATATCTATGCCGTACAGATCCACTTTGGCAACACAACTGAAGCGTGGTGTCGCGACGTCTTACATCCATGGTTGATGCTCCACGCCGTTGACCAGCAGCTGATTGGACAAACGTGCCACATGGGTCTGGCTACTTCTGAATTTCAAAACGTCAGTATGGCGGCTCGTTTGGAATACGATCTCGTATTTTACTAAAATAGTTCACCAAAACGTGTTTCTGAAGACATTTTAAGCGAGAAATAGGCCGTGCAGTTGCTGAATCTGTCTTCATTTCAGATCCACAAAGGTCAGTTTAAAAGATTTTCATCTACTTCTATTGGATAGTCGCGTCGCGTTCAACGGATTAATTTGCATAAAGATGGGCATCGGCGAGCTTTTTTGACGCGCAGCATTTTTTCAAATGCAGCATATAGAAATAAATAGACATAAATAGGCAACGTAACGTAATTCCGCACATTGTTATCAAAACAATACACATACGATTGTGTACTACTACAGGTTATGTTTATTAAATGAAGCCCAAAATATGTCGCCGACTAGAAATCGCTAGTATCAGCTAGCGCTAGCTAACGTCAGCGTTAGGTAGCCGCTAGCTAACGTTAACATTAGGTAGCCTAACCTGAACCCTGGAACGCTACCAAGTCGTGACTTGAAGTCGTAACTTACTAAAAATGGTGCCTGGAATGCAGCATTTACTGTATAGTGCGTGGTGAGTTCAAGTCTAGTTTACTTCAGGTGTACTTCGTAAACTGAGAAACTCAAGCTATTGTTCTAAAGTGCCCTTCTGCCGTCTAGTGGTTCCTCTCTTTGTTGTGTAACAGCAATCGTATGTCTTTTTATTTATTTATTTTAATATACCATATGGCATTGTAGCTGGCATGCCGACAAATTATGGGCCAAACAGGAACCGCTAAAGACTGAGCGATCTGCCTTCACAAGCGGATCGTTTCCTGGCCGAAATTCCCCTTTCACAGCATCATATGTTTCCAATTTCTATTAGGTTATGCATTTCTTCTGATTACCACGTAATAAAATCATGGAGTTTGATGATTTAAATCATAAGCTATGAGTAATACCTGCTGGGTTTAACGTTAGCTACTGTTGTTAGCCCCTGTGGAGGTCGGACAGAAGAATCCAAAAGACTGCGTCAAAACCAATTTCAGACCCTAGTTAGAATAACTTCCACAAAAAATACAACAAAATATGCAGCATAAATTAATGTTAATAGCAGCAACCACTTATATAAAGTGCCATCTATGCTACAGCGGCCACAGTCAGTCACGTTCTTATCTTCTTCACACTTATAATAATCTCAGCGATGTGAGTTTCAACAGACTATTAGAGGAAGAGAAAGCAGCATTTCGAGGAGACGTATTGTAAGTATGTGTGCTGGAGTTTTAAGGGGCCATTTCTCATCAAACCCAACAGAGACAAACAGAAATAACCACCTCTGTCATTTCTCAGAGCTAATTTTATCTCACCTCGGTATTGTTACGCAATGAAACACACTCACATTGCCCGCACCAGCACTCCAACATGCATGCATTATGAGGAGAACCGGGTGAGTAAGCGTGACACTTGCTGGCACTCCTACCGTGTGCTAGAAGCGGAAGCAGAGCTTCAACATGACAGCTTACCTGCAGGGCACATGGGAGTCAGGAGGATCTGGATCAGACTCTCTAATCTAATCTTTTATATTCTCCTTTTTGTTTATCAGTAGACAAAACATTTCGGTAGCCATTGAGCCAAAAAGCAAATATATGTAGCGTAATTTATCTGGGAAAAAAAACACATTAGTATTAGAGATGAGAACGAAAGTTAATCTTTTATCTTGTAAATGTAGTAACAACTAACAATATAATGATATTTGTAACTCAAAGTCTGCTTTCCCCGAAGATTTACATCACATGAAAACTTGCCGTGACATGTGGTTAAAAGCTCAAGATAAAGCTGATGGACAGTGAGTCTTTGATTATAAATATATTATAACTAGAGATGTTCCGATACCGTGTCCCTCCCATCGCATAAAATACAGACGCTTGGACAGGTGCCTTTGGCGTTGTTATTGACACTAAAAGTCTCCTTTAGCGTCATATCTAAACGCGCTTTATCTAAATGTGCTTGGCCGGGAATATTGGCGTCACTTTTGATGCAGTTAGGTTAAGGAAAAGGTCGTGGGTGGACTTACGTTTCCGTGATACGCGGGACAAGAACGGGACAGTTGGGTTTAGGAAAAGAAGAACGGGACGGTTGGGGTAAGAAAAAGAACAACGGGACGGTTGGATTTAGGGAAAAGTGACACGCAGGACATGATCCCCGGTCTCCTGGGTGAAAGTCCTGTGTTGTTTGATGACGCTGACAGCCACTGCCCAAACGTCCGTATTTTACGAGTTCGGAGTGAAAATGGGTTGACCGATACCAGCAGAGAAAAAAAAGCCTCCGATACAGCCTAAAATGCTGGTATCGCTATCGGCGAGTACTGGAGTTTATGCACCGATTTGATACCATGTAATTTAGCCTAGAAGAAAATCTACTAGTAGTTTATTTCTGTTCTTTTTTCGTTATGACTCACTGTCAAACTGGATAATAATAAAAAAGTTCTATGGCGTTCATTGTTTGTGTTTCAGTGTTTCACAAAGAATTTAACCTGAGCCAGACCGACAACAAATATTGCAATCATATCACATCCATACAGGGATAGTAGTAAACAGCTGTTACATTATAACACGTGTATTGTTTTAACACATTGGCATCGGAGCGGTCCTCTGTATCGGCCGATACGCAAGTTTAGGTATCGGAATCGGGGAAGGCAAAAATAAAAATGGTATCGGAACATCTCTAATTATAAAGTAATCTTGTTTATGTTTTAAGTTACTTGTAGCTTGTGTTGCACAAAGTTTTTGAAAGTGCTATTAGTGCGCTGAGAGTGAATCTTAACAGTAGAGTTGTTTGTGCTGCCCTCAAGTGGCCAGTTAGTGCAGGTTTAAAGGGGAACAATGCAGTTTTTTTTAGCTTAATTTACCTTAACTGGTGGTGGTGGTCGTCTCGCTTCACCCTAGCGTCTGTGAGCGGAAAAACCACCCTTGCAACTTTGAGAGAGTCAGGAAGTATCGCTTGATATCGGTAGCGATGAAGCTTTTCACACTATCGTCATGGCTGAGCCGGAAAAAAGAAGCAGAAAGCTAGGAAAGCATTGTCGGAGGAACAGAGAAAGAGGAAACGGCAGACTGACCGAGCGAGGAGTCAGACACGAGTAAACATCGGACCTGCGTTTTAAGAACGGCGAGAACTAAGACAAACAGAAGCCTGCAAATCCAATGCTGACCTGACTTTCTTGTAAGTATCTTTGGGATAAACTCTGTTTAATCTTGGTATTTCTTGTTATTGTGACCTCAGGGTTTCTGAAACATTAGTCTATATCCTTCGCCTTCCACTTCCCGGATTGCTGCAGGAAATTCTGCCTGATGCATGTATTTTCCGTTTCCTTCCGCTTTCTTTGTGTTGGAATTTTAAATTTGGCTGATTTCTGAGGACTAGGGTTAACTGCTCCTCAGATCTCTGCAGGGTAAATCCAGACAGCTAGCTAGACTATCTGTCCAATCTGAGTTTTCTGTTGCACGACTATTTCGCAGCGGCTCTGTGCGGAGTTTAGCACCATCCATGACGATTCTGATTGGTTTAAAAAAATGCCAAAAAACCAGAGCACGTTTTCCTCCTATCCCCCGAATGCTGTGTAGAGTAGCCAGACCTTCCTTCAGCACGCTTTGGAGGAGGGTCTGGCAAAGCGAGACTAGTGAAAACACCAACACGGTGATTTCAGTTTTTGTGGCTGATTAGAACTCTGCTCAGGTTGAAGGTGGGCCGAAGCTTTGATGGGAATTTATTAGGTCACAAATCTTTTCTGCCAATAATGATATATTATTTGCAGAAAGCTACTGAATGATAAAGGTATACTTTGTCCAGTCCTAACAGGTGCAACAAAGCTAACAGGAGACCTTAGGAAGATTTCAATCAACCAGTCTATACGCACCCACACAGTCCTGGGAGGAGGTCTAATCAGACGTGTGGGTGTTTAGGGCCTTTAAACTGTCCACCGTGAAAAAAATTGGTAGAACATTCTTTGTAAGAATTCATTCATTCATTTTAAATAAAAAAAAAAAGACCCTAAACTTTAGTCGACTAATTATTTCATTTCAATTTTTATTTATAGTGTCAAATCATAACAGAAGTTATCAGTGAGGGCAGCTGCTGCTACTCCAGCATCTCTATTGTCTTTAGCTTATCACATCCTACACACACACACACACACACACACACACACACACACACACACAGTGCGTCTTACTATCTTTGTGGGGACCTGTCATTGACATAATGCATTCCCTAGCCCCTTACCCTAACCCCTTAACCATCACAACTAAATGCCTAACCTTAACCCTTACCCTCACCCTAACCATAACCTAATTCTAACCCTAATCCTAAAACCAAGTCTTAACCCTCAAAAAAGTTGTGGGGTCCAGCATTTTGGCCCCACAAAGCTGTCTGGACCCCACAAGTATACTGTATTCCCGTTTTTTGGACCCCACGAATATAGTTAAACAAGAACACACACACACACACACACACACACACACACACAAAACACACACACGTGCACACAAACACAGACACAAACGCGCGCACACACACACACACACACACAAGCCTGGAGATCCCAGCCATGACTAAAGAAACATCCAAATAAATCCTCCACATTAGAGCTGAAACCATCCACAGCACTGAACTGAACTGTGGAATAAATGTTCCTGTGAGGCACAGAGATCCTCTCTACCCACGCACAACCTGACAGAGACATTGAGTCCACTTTGCATCTGCCCACTGTGGCACCCAAAGCCTCTTCAGTCTCTCTCAATTTGTCTGCACGCTATTAGAGAGGGCACCCCCCCCAATAAATACATCTCTTTCTTTTTTAATCTCAACACACACCTCATTAGATAAGCGGTAGATCAGCTGCAGCAGCATTATTCTCTGACTTCTCTACTAAGCTAAGTGCCACTGTGATTAAAGCCAGCTGATGATGAGGGAGCTTAATGCCAACACATCAGCTTTTCTCCCTGATATTAGGCCACTTTGTCCCTAATTAGCCTCTGGGCAGAGAGGGGAGGGGAGGGGGAGGAGGAGGAGGAGGAGGAGGAGGAGGGGTGTTCCCAGAAGTGTTCCCAAGCTCATGCAGCCCCATCTTAATGCAAAATCTAACTGCATTTGTGAGTCTAATGGTGAAGGGTACAAAAAAAAAAAAAGCCATGCATTAAGAAATGATTATAATTTAGGGTTTTTGGAGAGGTGCAGGAGAGCTCCAGGTCAGCGTGCGTTTTGTTTTGGATAGATGGAGATGCGTCCATCTCCGCAGATGTGAAGAGCTCCATCTCTCCTCCGATTATAGGACACGCATGCAGGGTCAGGCTGCATGCAGGAGACTCAGAGAAAAAAAAAAAAACGTATAATGTATGGGCAGCTTACTTGCCAAGCTCCTCGTACAGCTGGTATTCATCTGTAAAACGCGTACAAGTTGTGGTTGCCATGATGTCTCCCCTCCTCGGACGGGTGCGGGTGCCGAGTCCGAAATGCACTGTGCGTCGGTCGCTGCAGACGGGAGGACTTCCTCGGGCTTCTTCTGTCTCCGCCCACCTTAAACCTCCGGACGGCTGAGTGGTTCAGCTGCAGCCCGGCACACAGAATACACACACGCGCGCGCACACACACACACACACAGGGTTCCGGCTCGGACGGTCGGCAGTGGGCTCTCCCCTCCGAGGATGGACTCTTTAAATACCTAACAAACTGGTAATGTGAGCTCACACATGACGTGTTCCTCTGGGTGATTGAGGGGGGAAAAAAAGGAAAAGAAATAAAGCATAAGTGAAATCAAAGGCTGATTGAAGATTGTGGGGGAGCGCAGCATTTTGATTACACATTAGGCTATTATATAAATCATATAGGCTAATGAAGAGAAGCCTGCAGTCGATAATGAAATTCATTCACTTGTCTGAATCTATTTATAGACTTTCGAGTGAATCAAAAGCTGCAAAGAACATTTAGTTCTTTTTCTTTTCAGTGCAATTCAATGAGTGCATCTTTATGTCACTTTTAACAAATAAAAGAAAAACGAAAAACACACACAATTGTTTAGTTTAGGCAGATCAACTTGTCAGGGGCCCCTGGGGGAAAAACATTGGCTGTTGGGCCCCTGTATTGTCTGATTGAGCCCATGTGTACGTTTACATGCACACCAATATACCACTATTATTCCGAATTTGATACAGGTCATGTAAACAGCATATTCTGTTAAATATTCCAAATCAGGCCTTTTCCCAAATATAACATTTTCTAATTAAGACATGAGCAATATGTCGGTATTATTCAGGTTTAAGAAGCATTCTTTGGGCATGTATACAGCGTATTCAGAATCTGCGTCTCAATCGGGGTTTCTAACTGCAGTTTGTGACAGTTTACGGCCTCTTGAGTGGTTACGGATTACAGTCGGCTCTGTGTGTTACTATGGTTGCTGTATACATCCATGATGCGAACCAACCAGCCAACAGTTAGCAGGGCTGCGCTAGAGATGCATGGCCAACAGGAAAGAAGATTTAAAGTGCTCATATTATTACCTAGGTAAGGACTACTAGCCAGTCAGAAGCAGAGTATGAGGGCGGGCCCTGACAGTAGCTAGGTAAGGACTACTAGCCAGTCAGAAGCAGAGTATGAGGGCGGGCCCTGACAGTAGCTAGGTAAGGACTACTAGCCAGTCAGAAGCAGAGTATGAGGGCGGGCCCTGACGGTAGCTAGGTAAGGACTACTAGCCAGTCAGAAGCAGAGTATGAGGGCGTGCCATGCTAGCAGCTAGGTGAGCATTATAACGTGTGTTCCAAAGTGACCACGTTTGTCTCTGAAGTAAAGGCTGGACTACAATAGAGCTGTTTGGAGCAGTTTGTGAACAGTGTTTTCTGTTGGAGATGGTAAGTCCCTTTGGGGTGGACTTTGGGCTTTTTCACTTTGTAAACCTGTAACATGCACAAAAGATATAGAACACAATAAAGGAAAGGGAAAAAGCCAAGAAGCATAATATGAGCACTTTAAGATTTTTGTGGGGCTTATTTGGCCTTGGGTCAACCATGTGAGCTACCAGGCTGCTCAAAAGCACACCTACTTTTAAACATTATGAAAGACTTTGATATCAACAGGTTTTTGTATATGCACAAACATTGCAACGCCAACCATTTCAAAAAGGTGGTTTAAGGAATGAAAGAGACTGTTTGCACGGTCCAACAAGTCCGCCAACCTTTACGACGGGGGAACTGAAGCCGTTATCTCTGCTCTCTTCAAAGCCACCAAACTGTCATTTTACCTCGCATACACGGAAGTTGCCGCTCTACCGCTGCCTCCATCGGTTTGTTAGTTTGTGTTATCTTGTGACTTTGGTGGTTGGGAACTAACAAAACTAACAAACTGACTGACTAACTAACCGATGGAGGCAGCGGTAGACCAGCAACTTCCGTGTTCTGCGATTTAAAATGACTTTGGTGAATACAAATGAATCCTTTAAAACACCAAAAGAAAGGGCTCTGACAGCAAGGTAAAGCGCTGAAAATATTCGAAATATAGCATCCACTTATACTGACAGAGATGTTTTTGGGTGTCTAAAATGCATTTAGCTAGCCTGACAAGCCAGACCCACATCAAGATGTTGGGTCTGGGAACTCACCATAGACCTTTTTCACGGCAGACATGTTGGCACGTCATAGTAGGAAAAGGTCCTGGTATTGTGCATGCTGACTCACTGAAATAGCTTACTGGGACACTTGATGGAATCGAGCCATTGTTAAGGTGATCAATTTCAGCTGTGCTTTTCCTACTATGACAAGTCAAAATGTCTGCTGTGAAAAAGGTCCATTGGCAGGGCTCGATCTGAGGGGCGGGATAAACGGTTGTCTTTCAAATTCCCTCTGCACGCAATAGGATAGCGCTACAACCAACAGAGCAATGAAGAAGGTAGCGAAGCTAGTTGATAGATTAAACTTTTGCCGTATCCGGTCGGCAAAACTCCGAACACATCTTCCTTTTTTAAGAATGACTTCAGTGCCGTTCTTTGTTCTTTTCTCAAAGAAAAGCTGAACTCCAAGTCTTCCAGAGTCGCGGCCAAAGCCGATTCCAAAGACCGCTGTTCGCCAGCAGCAGCAGCCATCTTCTTTGTTTTCAAGTAGCAGGGAATTCACGGGGAACCGTCGCAACTCTGCCATCATTATGTTAAGCCCCGCCCACCGACTCTATACACGATGCGATTGGCCTGACTAGAGTTTGGTTTTTCCAGCTCGCAAGCCAACGGAGAGTTGCTAGACGACCCTGGCTGTTAATTACATTTGCTGCCGCTAGGGTGCGTCTAGATTTCTAGGCTAGCAATTTGTTGCTGCCCCCCCGTCCACAGCAGGACATTGCTTAGCTTCCGCGTCGGTACTTCTGCCTGATTTTCCAAACTGTTGTCGTGCCGACAGCCATCTACTGTAGCGAACACACCGACTATGGAGAAGTAGCTCCTACAAACAAACTTCAAAACAACCAAACTATCCCTTTATAGTGGAAGAAGTGGAGGAACGTTTACTTTCAAAGTCAAGTACGAACTTTTAGGTTTATTATTTAACAAGTCTTTTATTTCACAAGTTTTGTGTTTAATTCGACATCGAGTTGTTGCTACACAGTCCTTTTCCATGTTGTTATATCGTCCATCTGCTATTCTTATTATGACCAATGACAAAATCAGAGACCAGAGTCTGAATAGGTAGCCAACAAACACCTTGAGACGGATGAAGAGGAGATGAAAAAGATTTGTCTTTACCAAAGTCTTCAGGTTGAAAGGGACCAACTCACCCAGGAACAAAGACGTTGGTTTCCATCAACCTGTTTTTGAGAGCATATCCAATTTGCGCTTACAAAAACTTGAGTGGAAACACTGAACATTTGAAGGAAAAAAAAATTGATGAATCGCAAAAACGTTTTGAAATTTGGCAGAAGTGGAAAAGCACTTGATCCAGAAAAACAAAGTGCAACAGAAACGCTTAAATTACGACTGAAGAGCTGAAAACATGAGATCTGTGTGGAGCAGAAATGTCATATATTAGGTCAGGTTTTCACATTGTTCTCCATCGTTTAAGGCATGGAAATGTTAGAATAACTGGACTCAAAGATGGTGCCCACAAATGTTTTCTAGCTTCTGTGTTTTACTTCTTACACACCAGAGGCCTGTACTACGAATCCAGATCAACATGTCCTGGATTTCTTTCAGTTATCCGGCTTCACTAACCCTAACAACCGCGGTCCCGCATAACCTGTGTCACGACAGTGGTTAACAACTAGTTCAATCAACCCAGGGTTTCCCTATCCAGCAGCACGCGCGTCCACATAAAAGAGGCGGTGTTTGCACAGCACGACCAATCGCAAACATCTACCAGAGCCGCATATTTCTCATAAGAAGAGGAAATTATAATTCTACATAAATATGAAGAACACAGACACGGTTTTACAGGCAAAACGCAATACAGTCGCTGCTTCCTAAAACAGGAGGAAAGCTGGCAATAAAATAGCCGACGCCGTAGATGCGTTCTACACAACGCTTATCAATATCACTTCCCCATCAGTCAGGACCAAGATCTGACCATAATTACACACTGTGCACTTTCCATAAACTGCCGTTGCTTTAGCCTTTTATTTCAGTTTCAACCCTGGCAGTGGGAAGCGATCGTGAGAGCAAATAAAAAATATAAAAACATAATTCAAACCGATGTGCGCATTGGCAACACACGGCTCAAGAAGCCGAGCCGATGTGTAATTCCTTCCCATTACAATCTATGTATTTCATAAAGATACACATCAGGGAATGTTAACGGGGTTGTCGGTCTCTAAATGCTTTAACTTTTATGTGCGCACCCCTTTCTCCCCCTCTCTCTCTCTCTCTCCGCGCACCGAGCTCCGCCTGATCTTCTAAGAACGGTGACGCCGTTATCAGTCGAGTATTGATTGGTCAGTAGGCGGTGCTTTACACCGGTTGATCTCTAATCTCCAACATAACCAGTCCCGACCAGGTTAGGTGTTCATCATAAGTTACCACGGTGATTGAACCCGGTAACAAGTGATCCACCTTCGTTGTACAGAAAACCCTGGGTTGAACCTGAAGTTAGCTAGTTAACACCAAATCTTGCTTCGTAGTACAGGCCTCAGCTGTTAATCTCAATAAACCGACTTCTTATGTTTACATAACAGCAGTGGATTTTCTTTTGACGATTTTCTGGACATTTGTTTAAAATTTGCACTACATTTGGATGAAAACCTGGTGGCTGAGAGAGAACTAAATGTGGTGTTTGAAGCCCCCAACGTCATCTTCCAGGCAGCGCTGCCTGGAAGGCACTAGGATTAGGCAATGGTTAGGGTTAAGGTTAAGCGGGTGACACACCAACCGGACGGCCGACCTTCGGCAGAAAAGGCAGTCGGACTGACTGCCTCCCCGAGTTGGCCAAAAAAAGTGCCTCGGTCTGGTTTCTCCGGAAATTTAAAGCCAGACTGTCATGGCAGCTTGTTCAGAATACAATCTCATATTGTACTAAAATAGTTCACCGAAACGTGTTTCTGAAAACATTTTAAGAGAGAAATAGGCCGTGCAGTTGCTGAATCTGTCTTCATTTCAGATCGACAAAGGTCAGTTTAAAAGATTTTCGTCAGATTTTGAGAGACTCTAGTCACGCTAATCCCGCTCGTCATTTCCGGGTTAGCACTCCACCAATCAGATGGGTTATTGAGTCCGACTGCCCGCCCTCCAACGCAACATGTCAAAATGCCAAAATGAAGGCCGACGGCTCCTCGGACGGACGATGGCACGGAACACACCGAACAGACTCGAGTTACTGACCTCGCCAGACTGTCCGACGGCTGATTATCGGCTTGGTGTGTCACTGCCTTTAGGGTTAGGTGCCTTGAAGTCGACGTTGGGGGCTTAAAACACCATTGAGCACTAAATGCTCGAAATTTGGGAGAATTTGTATGAGAATAAAACTGAAAAATAACAGCAGAATCACTCATATAGGCACTGCAGAATTATTTTTTAAATAAAGAGCAAACAGTTAACAAAGAACACATTTATCAGATTTCTTACTACCAAAACATCAAATAAACATTTGATAGAATGACATGTCCTCATCTGTATTCACACCCCAAACAAAACCAGCTTCAGTTCGGCTCTTATAATTAAAGTCCAACACAACAGACCGGCAGGTAAATGTTGACTTTTCCCACAAGCAGCTCTGCAAATAAACTGGGATTCAGTTCATATTTGGCTGAGTCGCTGGCTGTGCCTCAGAACTGCACGGCGCTGGGTGGGATGTCAAACATGGAGGGGTCGAACTGCTGCCCTTTGAAGGGTGAGCCTTCGGCGTCCCAGCCCTTCTTCAGCATGTCGTGCACTTTCTGTAGAGGGAGGCACATGGAGAAATAGATGTTAAGTATGCACCATTCATGCTAAGAAATCCCACAGTGCCATCTAGGGGTGAGTCAACCTGCTGTAACTGAGCACAACTGCAAATGATGAAATACAAAAACAGATTGATGCTGATTTAGACAGCAGACAGTATGTCTGTCAGTTATTTTAACTGGCTTTTATAATATTCTGTATCAAGGTTATTATAGCTTTGAATTTTCAATTAGTTTTTATTTCCTTTTAGTTTGCTTTTCGAGTATGTGTGCCAGTTTTAGTTTAGTTTAAGTCTTTATATATTTAGTTTTAGTCTGTTTTGTTAGGGCCAAGTTAGTCTATATCCACGACGTTCCACTTCCGGGATTGATACGTTGCCGCCAGAAATTACGCCATATGTCCTTTTTTCCCGACAGATTTCCGTTACCTCCCCCTTTCTTTGTGTTGGCGTTCCTCAGATCTCTGCAGGGTAAATCCACACAGCTAGCTAGACTATCTGTCCAATCTGAGTTTTCTGTTGCACGACTAAAACTACTTTTGTACCTACTTTCACGTACACGTGTTCCACCAAAACAAGTTCCTTCCCGAGGCTATTTTGCAGAGGCACTGGGGCTCCGTCCGGCGCATAGCACCGCCCAAGACGATTGTGATTGGTTTAAAGAAATGCCAATAAACCAGAGCACGTTTTCCTCCCATCCCAGAATGCTGTGTGGACTAGCCAGACCCTCCTCAGCAGCGCTGTGGAGGAAGGTCTGGCAAAGTGTGACTAGAGCCAGGTATAATCTAGGTATGTAGCTCCATATACATACAGAACACCTGGTTGGAGAACTGTGTAGGAATGGCCATGATGTTTAATGTTTAATGTTCGTGCTACTTTAGTGTCCGATGTGAAGTAATTACTGCACAGGGCCATCTCCTGGAATGTCAATGTCAAGTCCGTTCAGTTTCTGTAAAAAACTAAACTGAAATGATTTGCGTTCACTTTTATTTTGTTTGTATTCGTTTTTGTTTTTTTTAACCTGGCAATATAGTTTCAGTTCACTTAAAAAGATTTTTTTACTGCTTATTTTTGTTTTAGTTTACTATAATAAACCTGTTTTCTGTACAACCAATCGTTATTTCACATCTGTACAAGTGGCGAGTGTTTTTCTAGTTCCAACAACTCCAACAGAGTGACACGTCTTCTCTCTGTTGGATCACGTCACGTTGATTTCAGGAGTTTCACTCTATGATATCAATAATTTAAACACACAAAGTTAATATTTATGAACCGGGACTTTCAGTATTTGGATCAAGTAGTTCGTGAAAAATAAGGTGGGCTGAATTCAGAAGCCTACAGCTGTCACTTCAGTGTGTCAGGCATAGGCGCCGATTTATGTTTTCTCCGTGGGTGCTTACAGGCAAAAAAAAAAGAAAGTAGTCAAAAAATGTTTGCAGAACCTTAGGAAATGGACAGCGGCCGACACGAACACACACGCCTATTAACTCGATAACAAAGCCGTAAAGTAGGCTTTCACCTCAGGACAGCACCACTTCTCACAAATAAAGATAGGATTGGAGATGAAAAGTTGAACTGACACGTAACGTTGTTAGTCTCACTCTGATTACCTAATGCACATGCACACACTGTATAGTGGGGGGTCACTAAAGAGGGGTTTTCATCCGAGAGACGCTGTGATTAGTGGATAGGATATGGAGCAGGGGACTGACAGCGACATAACCAATCACACTATGACAGACGCTCCACTCAGCACCAACTGCAATGTTTAATTTTAAATGAATGTAGCCTACTGGCAGTCTGGCACACGTGGGTGCTCAGTATTTTCCGTGGGTGCTCGAGCTCCGGAGCACCCACGGTATCGGCGCCTCTGGTGGGAGGTACAAATTAAATCAACATTTACGTATCGGCTCAGACTCCATATTGGCACATACTGAATATTAAATATGCTATTGCAAATGCCCTACTGTTTATGTTCTTAGAACCGTTTAGAAAACAGTTGTTTATTTTAGGGAACTCACCAACAACACACGGGACTGCACCCCCTTGTCGCTCCACCCTGCCTGCCTGCTCGCCTCTCATTAAAAATAAATGACTAGGCGCGTCAATCGCTCCCCGTCTAAAAAAGGCCTTCTTACACAAAAGCCAGCGAAGAAACACGAAACCTCTAGCGCAGAGCTGACTTTAAGTAAAAATTCTCATTATGCAAAATGGCTCATTTCAGAACCACGTATTGTATTATAATTACTGATGTATTAATGTGTTCATCACTTTAATGTTGCAGCTGGTAAAGGTGGAGCTCATTTTGCATCTTTGGTAGATTGTGAATTTCACAGAGGGATCAATAACGTTTTATCCTAATTAGTGCTGTCAAACGATTAAAATATTTAATCGCGATTAATCGCATTAATGTCATAGTTAACTCGCAATTAATCACAATTAGTCGCACATTTTTTTCTATTCTAAATGTCCCTAGATTTCTTTTTGTCCCACTATTTTTTTCTCATTTTAATGCTCTTATCATGGAAAAGTGGATCAGCCTGGCTTTGTGCTTTGACGAGGGGGCGGAGAATTACCATCAGCTGTGTGCTTGGCCATCAGCTGTGCTCGGCCATCAGCTGTGTGCTCGGCCATCAGCTGTGCTCGGCCATCAGCTGTGTGCTTGGCCATCAGCTGTGCTCGGCCATCGGCTGTGTGCTCGGCCATCGGCTGTGTGCTCGGCCATCAGGGCCATCAGCTGTGTGCTTGGCCATCAGCTGTGCTCGGCCATCGGCTGTGTGCTTGGCCATCAGCTGTGCTCGGCCATCAGCTGTGTGCTCGGCCATCGGCTGTGTGCTCGGCCATCAGCTGTGTGCTCGGCCATCAGCTGTGTCCTTGGCCATCAGCTGTGTGCTTGGCCATCAGCTGTGTGCTTGGCCATCAGCTGTATGCTCGGCCATCAGCTGTGTCCTTGGCCATCAGCTGTGTGCTTGGCCATCAGCTGTATGCTCGGCCATCAGCTGTGTCCTTGGCCATCAGCTGTATGCTTGGCCATCAGCTGTATGCTTGGCCATCAAGTGGTATTTCAGACTGGACGTGCTGCGATGATAGCTCAGTTCACAACGACAAAACACACAGATCACTTTGGTCTTGTCAATGGAACCATTTGGCAACTTTTTAAAGGTAAACTTTCCATTCAGAATCTTATTGGCATCCATTTTGGCGTCTCGCGCTCGCCATCCACTCAATACGTAACGTTAGCCTACTACTCTTTGGCCGGCTCGCAAGCCCAAACAAGTGTGTGTGGCGTGTCTGTTGTTTAGTTTCCGGTCTAGCTAGATCCGGTGTGGTGTTGTAGTTTTTCTAACGTTACTAGTTGTTGCAACAGCATGTGAAAAGAACTACAAAGTTTACTCGGCCAAAAAGAACGTTAATCTCGCGGTAAGAAAATTTACGCCGTTAAAATGGGTTTGTGTAACGCCGTTAATAACGCGTTTAACTGACAGCACTACTCCTAATCTATAATTATACATCAGAATGTATTATTTGATTATATGTTGTATTATAAATCTGAATCAAAGTAACTAAACTATCAAATAAATGTAGCTAAGTAGAAATATAAAGTAGCAGAAAATGGAAATACTCAAATAAAGCAAACAAGGACCTTTTTGTACTTAAGTACAGTACTTGTAGTAAAGGTACTTAGTTACTTTCCACCGCTGCCTATCTGTTTGTGTTGAGTCGTGCCCTCACCATTTCGTGACTCTGGGGTTTCCCCTGCAGCTTCTGATGGTAGTCGAAGGAGAGTCGGTCCAGAACGGCGTGCTCCTCCTCGTCAACCGTTGCCATGGAGCGTTCGCGGTTAATTTTGTCTATATCAATCTCCTGTTCTCCTTTCAGCACCGCGTTCCACCAAACCTCTGAGGTCTTACTGAGCGACAGCTGGAAGACAAAGACGGTGAGTTAAACCAAAAGCTGTTCATTTGAGAAGTTGGACACAAAGTGTGTGTGTGCGTGTGTGTGTTCTTGTTTAACTATATTCGTGGGGTCCAAAAACCGGGAGTCCAGTATACTTGTCGGGTCCGGACAGCTTTGTGGGGCCAAAATGCTGGACCCCACAACTTCAAAGGGCTGTTTGAGGGTTAAGACTTGGTTTTAGGATTAGGGTTAGAATTAGGTTATGGTTAGGGTGAGGGTAAGGGTTAAGGTTAGGCATTTAGTTGTGATGGTTAAGGTTAGGGTAAGGGGCTAGGGAATGCATTATGTCAATGACAGGTCCACACAAAGATAGTGCCACAAACCTGTGTGTGTGTGTGTGTGTGTGTGTGTGTGTGTGTGTGTGTGTGTGTGTGTGTGTGTGTGTGTGTGTGTGTGTGTGTGTGTGCGTGTGTGTGTGTGCGTGTGTGTGTGTGTACACTCACGACCACGCAGCGTCCAGGCTCCAGACTCCACAGAGAGTTCTCAGTGTTGATCTTGTGAGTGAACTCTCCCTCCATCAGTGTTTTCTCTTCGGCTCCCTCGCTCACACACACCTGCAAGCTGCCGCTCTGCAGACTGACTCTGACCTGAGGACGGACAGCGGGACACACAACATGTAATGAGACACAACTACAATCACTGGAAGGAGAACAGTATTCCTGATACGACAGGTGGCGGAATAGACCAGGGCCACGTTTGGCCCCGACTAAAACGTAGCAACACGTTTATTGAACTGAAATGGCGGTGGCTTGAACACACTGTTGTATACGCAGGTGCTCTGCCTTTTTATTACCACAAGTTGACGTACAAGTCTCTGCTGATTGGGTATCTCTGAAATATTTTATATTTTTATTATCACTCATATTTAGGAGATACAGAGGTGATATGATTCAGGTGTATAAGCTTGTACAGGGAATACATGATGCGTCAGTTGAGCCTATCTTTCAGTTTTGGAGCAATAGGTATGAGACACGAGGGAAATCTTTAAAACTTTACCCTAGAACATACCGGTCTGAAAAGAGAAAGAATTTTTTCTCGGTGCAGTAAAATAATGGAACGAGCATCCAGAAGAAGTTTTGCGTTCCCCTTCAATTAATTCTTTGAAGAATAGGTTGGATGCATTTTGCCTGTCAAAAGGTGTAAAGCTTGTCAGTAATTGATGTAACTTATTTATGAATTGTTAGAAAATTTCAATCATGAAATTAATGTGTTTTATGAAAACATGTTAAAATGTGAATATATGTATTTGTTTTGTGTTGCTTGAGTCTGGAATAGAGGATTTTATATCCTGTACCAGAATTTTTTTCAATAAATTTCAACAAAAGTTAACCTCCTTGATTTCATGTTGTTTATGGAGAAGGAGAACCAGTGAATTAGTAAAGGGGAAATGCAACGCTACCAAACCACGGCCGGGCAATCGTGTGTCGCCGCAACGTGTAATTGCATTTTTCGAGAGGTGCCCGTCAGGCTCCGGCGTAGGGTCCGGCGTAGGGTCAGTATCTCCACGTACCTACGAATGTAGCCACGGCGTAGATTTAATGCAGAAGCATAAATCACGCTTAAAGCCAGCGCGCTGCACACCGTTTCACACCGTTCCCAGGAAACATGCCATTCAACGAAGGAAATCGTAGCAAAACATATGATTAAGCGTGCCCCGGTCTTTCTCAAATGGGGGTAAACATGGGGGCACTTTGGAGAACTGCAGGGGGTACGCGAGATGTTTTTTAGATGTAAATTTAAAAAAATATCACTTATGATTCCTAAAATATTTATAGTAACAAATGATGAGTAATACTAGGAAAAAAAAAAATAATGAGAATGATTAATAAATGATGATTGATTCTACACATTTGAAGTAGCGTTTAAGTGTTCTTCAGTTACAAAGTTATTGTTTAGTAACTCCACCACGCCTTTTTTTTCTAACAAAAGAGGTTTTGCGCTCATAAGTGTGTAATTGGTTGAGATAACATTTCAAAAGGGGGGTGAGTGGTGGCACGGAGGCTCAGTGGTTAGCACTGCTGCCTCACAGCAACTAGGCACAGCAGAGTTGGATCCCCGGTCCGGGCCGGGCCTTTCTGTGTGGAGTTTGCATGTTGTCCCAGTGTTTGGCTGGGGTTTCCTCCGGGTGTTCCGGTTTCGTCCCAACCATAAAGACATGCGTGATAACTAGGACTACAGTTGAAGTAGAGTGTCTGGCTAACACTGGCGCATTTACGGAAATGTTGATTAATGTGCAGTGTCCTAATAAATAAATAAATCTTAAATTATTGACAAAGTTTGAGAACCACTGGAATAGACGGTGTTTACCTGTCGGCCTTTAACAACCGTCTTGGGCACAAACACTCGGACCTCCACGTCAGTGTAGTCCTGAGACCAGCTGTAGTTTTCCCTCACAGCCCCGTTGTAACTGTCAGGGTCCGACTGGAACTTCTCCCGACTCCTGACAGACACACACATATGTACAAAAATCATTTATTTACTAGGCATGGGCCGGAATAAGGTTCTGACGGTATGACGACCTTCAACAAAAATATCACGGTATCACAGTTTCACGTAATTGCAAATCAAAATTGTAATCGCAATATCTTGATTTTTTTCTCCCCTAAATCGTTCAGCCCTAGAAGCAGCCATTGTGATTGCGTCTATATGATTATACAGATTTGATTCACCAATAAAAACAAGTGGCTTTGTTGGATAACGGCAACTCACTCTTGTGCTGAGGTTGCGCTGGCTGCAGCCGCCTGGTCTCCCCGAGCCAACTGGCCCGGACCGCCGACGCTGCTGTCGGGCCAAGGGCCAGCGGTCGCTCCTGAGGAGGAAGGAGCTGGAACCTCCCTGGGAGAGCTCTCCTCTGTGCTCGGCTCCTCTCTCTCCTCTGGAGGCTGGTCGCTGATCTCCAGCTCCTGCACTGCCGGAGGAACACATCGACTCTCCTCTCTCTTCTGCAGCTCGCTCTGCTGCCTCTCTCTGTCGTGCTCCGCCAGCTTCTCAAACAGCTTAAACGTCTGAAGAGGGAATAAAAGATCATTGCAGCTCAGTGTATAAGAGGAGGAACTAAACTAGCTGCTGCTGATGTGTTTGTCTTGCTCTTGGCTCACTGTAGCACAGAATCAGTTTTTGTTACTCTTTAACAAAACAGAAAATACAGACATTGCATTAAAATTGTCAGTTACACTCCCATTTAAAGCTATAGTGTGTAGTTTCTGTCGCCCCCGTGAGGAATTCTAAGTAATGACAACAACACTGTCGGTGCGTCCACATGAAACAAGCCTTCCGTGATCACGCACACGCCCCCCTCCCTCCTCCACACAGTTGCTAGTAGCCAAGGAGGACACGGAGGATTAAAAAAACATGATGGACTCTTCAGAAGAGGTCATTATCTTCACTTGAGGTTCTGCGTGCAAAAGTCGCCGGACGCCACAATCTTCTGAACATAGTCATACTGAGAAATCCAGAGAGAGTTGTGTGGAGCTGATAGTCTTAATCAGCTTTGGAGCAACTCATTTGGCAACGGCTTGAACGTAACGGACGTTCATTAATATCAAAAAGTTACGCACTAAAGCTTTAATGTTGAAATTAAATGTAGAGCTGCAATGAGTAATCGATTAGATGTCAAATATTATATCTATCGCCAACTATTTTGATAATCTATTAATCAGTATGAGTCATTTTTTTATGAAAAAAAAAAGTCCAGCTTGTTAAATGTGAATATGTTCTAGTGTCTTCTCTCCTCTGTGACAGTAAACTGAATATCTTTGAGTTGTGGACAAAACAAGAGATTTGAGGACGTCATCTTGGGCTTTTTTGGGGAAACTCTGATCCACATTATCTGATATTTTACAGACCAAACAACAAATCGATTAACCGAGAAAATAATAGGGGTGGGAGTTAGAGCTTAGATCGGACCAAAAAAATCAAGCCCGAACCTGCCCGAGCCCGAGCACGTTGGGTCCGAGCCCGGCCCGGCCCGACACATTAACTGGAATTATGAGCCCGAGCCCGATTTAAACCCGACAATTTTTTAATACGTGGGCCGTTATAACTGATGTTCTCAACTATAATTCAGAGTTGTTTGAACTGCAGAAATCTGTTTAGAATAATACAACAAGGACGAAGCCTGTAAACTGCTGTTAGTTTAGAATGGAACGGATCGCAAGTGGATCTGAATGAAGAAACGTAAAAAAAAAAAGCAACAATGATGAACAACATATTGTTGTCACTGCCCACGACTTGTTTAAACTGCTTCCATACCTCCGACTTTCCTCCACACTTGCTCAAAAGGTAATTCTCCTGTTTTTCTTTTTTTCTTTACATCTTCAAACTCCCGGTGTGATGCGTGCGAGAGGAGGAGACTCCGCGCATGACACGTGCTGCATTTTGTAACTGCAGCCTAACTTTTGTACACATTTGTTACTTTTATATAGCCTATATATATATATTTATAATATTTCTGATTATGGCATAGCTATCTCCCCACCCAAATAGGATAATAAGGTAATGGATAAAAAAAAATAAATTGCTTGATCAAGGGTCCGGCCGGCCCGGCCCGAGGATGCGGCGGAAAATAACGGCCCGAGCCCGACCCGAGGTCCGGTCGGGCTCGGATCGGGCTTGGGCCGAGAATCTAAACTCTACTGGGAGTCTCTTGGCACCTCACGATTCAATTCTGATTCAGAGGCCAACGATTCGATTCTAATTTATTAGATGCAACAATTTCCATGCGTGATTTTTAAAACTATACATATAAATCTAAGTTTGCTTCTCAGAGTTTGCTAATCACTTCCTAGACAAAGCAGCTAGATAAAGCTTAGATTTTGACATATATAGTATTGGTCACACACAAGTTCTAATGAAATGTTTTGTCTACTGAGGTCTTTATTTTGTAGTCATTCCATGCTTAAGCCTTGAACATGCTTGAGAAAGTCCCCTTCTCTCCCAGTAATCTTCCACGTCAGAGGCTCAGTCATGTTTAAAGGTGGAGAATTGGCTTCTTAGAACATGAAACATGAGGTGGTCAGATGTTAGATCATGTGTTTGTATATATATATATATATATATATATATATATATATATATATATATATATATATATATATATATATACATACACACAACATTTATTTATTTTTTCCTTTTGGCCATTTTTGTCTGTGTTTTTTTTCTGCACTCTTGCCTAAACTCTAAGTTGTTGTCCATTATCCCGTCCTCTTTCAGTCACTCTGTTTTCTGATGTGTACTTGTCTGGAGACAGTAACTTTTAAATAAAAATAAAGAAAAAATTTTAAAAAATAAAATTGATTATTAACTTATCTAAATCGAGCATCAATTCGTTCTAGAGAGAATCGCGATGCATCTAAGAATCGATTATTTTTACCACCCCTAGAAAATAATGGACAGATTTATCGACTATGAAAATAATCGTTAGTTGCAGCCCTACTTTGATGCTTTCATTACGATAATTATGTTATTTAGAATTAAATAAAAATATGTAAACTGTGAATGTGTGAACATAAAAAGAATGTCACTGCAAGTTGCACTGTGTATGATTGTGTATTTGACAAATTAACGTTGATTTGCTTTGGAAAAAAAATAATAGAAAGACATTTTGATCCACCTATCTGTTAATATCACAATAAAAAAATCCTGTCAGAGGAGATCCGTGAGTGCGATATACAAACTAAGCTTAAAACTATGTTTTGAATATTAAGTGCCAAATAATTCATTTTTTTTCCATTCATTTTATTTCATTTGTTAGGGTCCAGGTACAGTTTTTATTAACATAAATGTTGCCATTTGATGAATTTGATTTGATGCATTGTACGAGAGTTAGCTTCAGGCTAATTTGCATCTGCATGTAAAAACATGACAACATCTAACACAACAAGACAGATCACAAATGCTACATCAATATAATGCACATTGTGACACACACACACACACACACACACACACACACACACACACACACACACAGTGTGTGGCACTATCTTTGTGGGGACCCGTCATTGACATAATGCATTCCCTAGCCCCTTATCCTAACCTTAACCATCACAACTAAATGCCTAACCTTAACCCTTACCATAACCTAATTCTAACCCTAATCCTAAAACCAAGTCTTAACCCTCAAACAGACCTTTAACCTTGTGGGGTCCAGCATTTTGGCCCCACAAGTATACTGGACTCCCAGTTTTTGGACCCCACGAATATAGTTAAACAAGAACACACACGCACATGATCAGCAGTTGAAAAACAAGAAAATAAAGGGAGAAAAAGCAGGATGTTAGTGGTTGCAGAGATGAACTAGCTACAGGTCTTTATGTTGTCTGGAATAGCATTTCATTGAGTGATGGCTTTAACGGAATAATAAATACAGGCGCACAAAACAAACTGTAAGTTTAAACAGTCAAATAACTTAAGAAGTGGCTCTTTCCCCATGTTGCCATGGCACTGAAAAATACCAAAAAACTTCACCTTAAACACCATCTTCTCCGCCACACCGGGAGGGAAGCCCATCTTCTCGTTGGGACTTGACAGCAAACGATAAAAGTCCGTCTTGCGATACAGAAACCCGAAATAGACCTGAAGAAAGTCCTGAATGTTCCCAACGTGCTGCAGGATCCCGAGCAGAGCGTTGTCGTACATCTCTGTCATCTGCAGAGGCGACGCCATGGCGGCTTTCAACGTCTAACCGTGTTCACTAACCTGTGGAGTATCCCAACCGCCGATTTAGAGACCGAAATAAAGAGCCTTTATCAAGAAATATAAGTTTATAAATAAGTGGGACTCGCTGGGCAACGTTTTTAACGCCTGTGTGTTTCTCCTTCTAGAACAATAGTGACGCTTCCGGTGTCAGCTTTTCAAAATAAGTGCACCTTCTCTACAGACCAAACACGTAAATAAATTCCATGATATGTATGTAAATATTTCAATAAAAGTAATTTAAAAACTAAAACAAAAAACACGTATGATTCGACATAATTAATCACAAAAATAAAAAAATATAGAAAAACTATTAACTCTAACAAATAGAAAACTAATCAATGGCTTAATAGCTAGCTTTTATTTTACTTTGTCTTTATCCGGTTGGTACATGTCAACAGTCGTCCGGCGGAAACAGATGCCCGACTGTTGGATAAACAGTTCCAGTGTACAGGCATTGCTTACCCGAGACAAACTAATTTTGACTAATATTAACACGAATTATAATCAGTTGAGTGTTTCAGTTTTAATTACATGTTAAAACTACATCGGAATAGTAACACATTTGAGAAAATAGTCTTAGCTGTCTCTGCGCTTCTTACGTTTAATATTCAAAAAACATGGCGGCGGCGTCCTTGAGCAGCACAGGGAGCGTGAGGCTGCTGGTAAGTTAAACAATATGTAAACGTTTAATACATTTCTATGAACTCATGTTGTGACATTGTAACGTATCACTGGGCTCTGCTTTATTCGGCTGTAACGTTACAGTTTGAGGGCGTGTTTATTTAGAAGCTAACGGTGTAACCTACAGTAAGACGTTAGCTTCCGGTCTCACATGTTGTTAAACGTGTATCTCCGTTTTTCCATTTTAACCTCGTCTAACGAAGTCCCTCAACACATAAAGGAACATATCGCTCTTCAGTTCATCATTTAACGTCAACACATCTGGAGATACGTGGTTGTCACTGGACAGGAAGGGGAGGAAAAACTGTCATCTGAAAAGTAACTACAGCTGTCAGACAAATGTAGTGGAGTACAAAGTACAGCATTTACCTCTGAGATTTAGAGGAGTGCAAGTATAAATCAGCATAAAAATGGAAATGGTAACGAAAAACCACTGAAGTACCGTACTTGAGTTTTCAACTAACCCTCCTGTTGTCCTCCGGTCAAATTTGACCCATTTTCAAAATGTTTCTATATCAGAAAATTTTCTTTTAACCAAAAAAAAAAAAAAAAAAAAGTAACATGGATGGTTCCATACAACGCTCTTCACATGTCAAATAAATGGTCAGTTCACTACTTTCATTGAATGTGGGTGTTTTATTTAATTTGATAGCATTTGAAAAAAATAAATTGATAAAAGAACGTTGAAGAAAGTGACAAAAAATGTCGGTAAAAGCTTTAAAAACAGAGGAAAAAAATCACAAAAGTGTTTAAAATGAAGACCAAAACCTTGTGAACTTTAGGAAATATTAGGCCTTTATTATGACAGGATAGCTAGACATGAAAGGGGAGAGAGAGGGGGAATGACATGCAGCAAAGGGCCACAGGTCGGAGTCGAACCTGCGGCCGCTGCAGCGGACACGGATCCTCTGTACATGGGGCACACGCTCTACCAGGTGAGCTACCCGAGTGGCCCGTTAATTTTAAATTTTGACCCAAAAAACCAAATTGCATGGTCAACGGGAGGACAACACAAGGGTTAACTGAACATCATTTCATGAGCTCAACTCTTACTGACCCCTATTTGAGCCTGCAAATTTGCCTTCTGTTTTTTAGAAACCAGTCATAATAATCTATTGTTCTTTCCCTCTCTTTCCTCCTGTTTCCTCTGCAGAGTGCTTTAGCCAGGTCCGGCTCATTATGCAGCTCCTCTGGAAGCAGAGCCCTCCACGTCACTGCAGTGTGCTGCAAGGTAAAAACACATCATAGTTAACCATCGGGCTGTTGTTATACTTGTCTTGACCCTCCTAAGAGTACTGTATTAAATGATAGGTTCACATTATTTCAAGTCTGTCTTAAAGTGCTCATATTATGCTCATTTTCAGGTTCATAATTGGATTTAGAGGTTGTACCAGGATAGGTTTACATGGTTTAATTTTCAAAAAACACCATATTGTTGTTGTACTGCACATTGCTGCAGCTCCTCTTTTCACCCTGTGTGTTGAGCTCTCTGTTTTAGCTACAGAGTGAGACCCTTCACTGCTGTAACATCTTTGTTGGGAGTCGCACATGCTCAGTAGCTAGGTAAGGACTACTAGCCAGTCAGAAGCAGAGTATGAGGGCGTGCCATGCTAGCAGCTAGGTGAGCATTATAACGTGTGTTCCAAAGTGACCACGTTTGTCTCTGAAGTAAAGGCTGGACTACAATAGAGCTGTTTGGAGCAGTTTGTGAACAGTGTTTTCTGTTGGAGATGGTAAGTCCCTTTGGGGTGGACTTTGGGCTTTTTCACTTTGTAAACCTATAACATGCACAAAAATATATATAACACAATAAAGGAAAGGGAAAAAGCCAAAACGCATAATATGAGCACTTTAAAACAATACGTATTTGCCCATATGAGTTACAAAATTTAGTAGTTATCTCCCAAAGTTACAGTCCTTTTAGTGCAACATTCATTACATATTTGGATATTTGCACAAAGCTGTAATTAAGCATTCCCCTCGGCTCGGCTTTTGGATCAAGACTCATCGTCTAGTTATCAGTTTGCTTTACTAGAGAGCTTCTAAACTAGGAAGTTACAGACTTTTTTTTACTGACATTTGGCCCTCTTTCTTTCTTTTTTGTTTTCCAGAACAAGGCAGCCCGTGTCCGAGTGGGGAAAGGAGACAAACCTTTGACCTATGAGCAAGCACTTCCACCTCATCACATTGGCCATCGCAAAGGATGGCTGTCACAGAACACCAGTGAGCACGACCATGATGCTCGTTAAAGAGCAACTTAACAGCTTACATCTAGAGTTGTAATGGTGTAATGTTTCTTCAGCCTGACTTCAAAATGAAACACAAAAGGACATGTGGGAAAGGCTCAAAGCATTGGTGTCTAAGTAACTAATGTTAACCAAAGTCTTTGAAATTGGAGAAAGCTGTAACTGACAGCCGCGAACCGTCCACTAAAAGTTCTGTTTTTGCCGCTGACAGTCTCAGATTATTATTCTAAGTGTCTGACAACATTATGGAAAGGATCCCTACAGAGATAGGGCTTTTAGTTAAAGAGTAAGATCCGTTTTGTTTAACATGAAACAGCCCCGAAATCACCATCACCAAACCCACCAGACTCCATGTAAATAATCAGTACTTTTAGCGTGTAAATGGGGGAATTAAGGGTTTATTTCAACCAAACCAGAGTGGTGATTGTTGGGACAGTGGAAAGACGAACCAAGACGGCTTTTAATAGTTTGAGTTTGTTTCTGTCGACTTTGAATGAAGTGTGTTTTAAGATGTCTAAATGACTGTTTATTTGAATGGAGTCTGGTGCGATTTCGGGGCTCTTTCATGTTAAACAAAAACGATCTTACTCTTTAACAAAAACGTCTATCTCACTCTGTAGGGATTCTTTCCATAATGTTGTAAAAACAGCACTTTTAGTGGATGGAAATTGAAGGTGCACGAAGGTGCTGCTTGCTAAATACTGGACCAATTTTTAAAATTGTTGTTTCCATAAGTCACTTCGACATTAGTCTATATCTAACGTTCTACTTCCGGGATTGCTCCGGTGCCGCAGAAAATTCCGCCGGATGCACGTCGTTTTGCCGATTTCCATTTCCTTCTGCTTTCTTTTGTGTTGTAATTCTAAACTCTGGTGGATTTGTGAGGACTATGGTTAACTGCTCCTCAGATCTCTGCAGGGTAAATCCAGACAGCTAGCTAGACTATCTGTCCAATCTGAGTTTTCTGTAGTCCAGCCTTTACTTCAGAGACAAACGTGGTCACTTTGTAACACACGTTATAATGCTCGCCTAGCTGCTAGCATGGCACGCCCTCATACTCTGCTCCTGACTGGCTAGTAGTCCTTACCTAGCTACTGTCAGGGCACGCCCTCATACTCTGCTTCTGACTGGCTAGTAGTCCTTACCTAGGTACTATCAGGGCACGCCCTCATACTCTGCTTCTGACTGGCTAGTAGTCCTTACCTAGCTACTGTCAGGGCACGCCCTCATACTCTGCTTCTGACTGGCTAGTAGTCCTTACCTAGCTACTGAGCATGTGTGACTCCCAACAAAGATATAACAGCAGTGAGAGGTCTCACTCTGTAGCTAAAAACAGAGAGCTCAACACACAGGGTGAAAAGAGGAGCTGCAGCAATGTACAGTACAACAAAAATATGGTGTTTTTTGATAATTAAACCATGTTAACATATTCTGATATAACCTCTAAATACAATTATGAACCTGAAAATGAGCATAATATGAGCACTTTAATAAATCCAGGAGCTATATTAATCGTTAGATTACTGCTGTATGTCTCAGTACATCTCTCCTTCCTGTTTCTTCTAGGTAACCTGAAAGGAGAGGAGGGTGCTGCTGAACGGACCGTAGAGGACGTGTTCGTGAGGCGTTTCATGTTCGGGACCTTCCACGGCTGCCTGGCCAATGAGATTGTGATCAAAAGGCGCGGCAACGTGCTCATAGTGTGCGCTCTAATGCTCCAGAAACTACCCCCACAGAAGTTTTACTTCTTAATAGGCTATTCAGAGTCACTGCTGTCACACTTGTACAAATGCCCCGTCAAGCTCGAGGTTCAGACCCTGCAGGACAAAGCTGTGTACAAGTACCTCTGAGCTGTGTACAAGTACCTCTGACGGACCTGTGTAGTGCTGAAACTGAATGGTTCTTCTAGAGACTGTGCCCCACCTGCTGGGTTTAGTTCTGGTATAAAATGGTGACTTTGTTCCTGTCTCCATCATCTGTTTTCAATTGTCAAAAGGTGTATTGCTTTTGTTAAACAAACTCAGAATTATAGAAAATTCAATCATGCGTGTGAAACATTACAGCTGAAATTTTTACACAAATTTAGCTACTACAAGGTTTAATAAACTGTATGTGTGATTATATTAGGGCTGCACCATGTGAGGAATATATGCAATAACGTTGTTGAATGTCGCGATAACGATACTTGCGATACATAAACAGTGTACTTAAAGTGGACTCAGTTCTGCTGCTTTCAATATTCTGCTAAAATGCAACAAATTGCTTGTTGAATTTTTTTCATTGAACAAATTGAAGATTGAATTGAATATAAAAGGCAGCACTAAAAAAACCCAAGTTACATTTTAAAGGTCCTATGACATCCTGCTTTTTGGATGCTTTTATATAATAATAATAATACGTTTTATTTAAAGGCGCCTTTCTCGGCACTCAAGGACACCATATATATATATATATATATATATATATATATATATATATATATATATATATATATATATACATAGGCCTTAGTGGTCCCCTAATACTGTATCTGAAGTCTCTTTATATAGACCTTAGTGGTCCTCTAATACTGTATCTGAAGTCTCTTTCCCTAAATTCAGCCTTGGTGCAGAATTACAGCCACTAGAGCCAGTCCCACAATGAACTTTCCTTAGGATGTGCCATTTCTGTGTCTTTAGCTTTAAATGCTATTGTGGCCTTGAACTGCCATGCTTCGCTCGTTTGAAAGCCATGATGTCTCTCTCTCTCTCTCATGGGCGGGCCAAATTCTCTGGGTGGGCAAAGCAGAGAAAGGGGAGGTAACCTTTCCTCTTATGACGTCATAAAGGGAAGATTCCAGATCGGCCCATCTGAGCTTTCATTTTCTCAAAGGCAGAGCAGGACACCCAGGGCTCGGTTTACACCTATCACCATTTCTAGCCACTGGGGGACCATAGGCAGGTTGGGGGAACTCATATTAATGTTAAAAAACCTCAAAGTGAAATCTTCATGCCATGGGACCTTTAACCTTCGTGTTGTCCTCGGGTCAAATTTTTCAAAAAGTTTCTATATCCGAACTTTGGGTTTCAAATTTTCAAAAAGAAATAACGTGGATGGCTCCCAACAACACTCTACACAAGTTTTATTCAATTTCAGCATTTGAATTTTTTTTTTTTTTTTGTAGTGACAAAAATGTCGGGAAAAGCTTCAAAAACGTGGGGAACAAAACACACAAAAACGTCAAAAGGTACAGAAAAAAACAAGTGAGAAAAACATTGGTGGAAAAGCAACAAAAGTGTCGAAAAAGACGTCCAAAACGTTGAAAAAAAAGGTAAAATTTTGACCCAGAAAAACAAAGTTGCACGGTCGACGGGAAGGCAACACAAGGGTTAAAGCGCAGTTTTCTGCTTTTTTTTTTTTTTTCAACCAACACAAAATTGTCTTTCGCGATATCGTTATTGTGTCAGTTAATTTGCGACGACGAAAAAGAGATATATTGTGAAGCCCTAGATTATCCACATTTGGGGTTTTAATGTGGATAGCAGGGGCGGAGAGGATGGGTGGCGTCTGGTAGTCCAGCCTCGAATGTTTTCCTCAGAAGCCCTGAATCTTTTAGGTTTTTTTTTGTTTAAAGGAACACGCCGACTTATAGGGACTTTGTCTTATTCACCGTATCCCCCAGAGTTAGATAAGTCCAAACATACCCTTCTCATCTCCGTGCGTGTCATAACTCTGTCTGATGCACCCACCGCTAGCCTAGCTTAGCACAGATCCTGGAGGTAACCGGCTCCATCTAGCCTACTGCTCCCAATAAGTGACAAAATAAAACCAACATGTTCCTATTTACATGTTGTGATTTGTATAGTCACAGCGTGTACAAAAAACAAGGTCATATGAGACACAGCCATCTTCTAACAGTATACAAACTGGGAACTATATTATCAGAAGGCAAAGCACTGCTACTTCTGCTACTTGGGCGGAGTGATTTGCTCGCAGCACCTGAGAAGCCCCGTGGTGAGGAGCAGAGAGTTCGCCTGGAGTTCGCTCAGAGTTGGAGTAATAATCACTCCGCCCAAGTTGCAGTGCTTCGCCTTCTGAGAATAGTTATAGAATAGAATGAAAATAGAATAAAAGTTTTCAATTTAAGGATGGAATTCGGTGTACCAGGTACCAGAGCACCCTAGGCCAAAGGTCAATGATCGATTTTATAATCGTTTTATCTGATCTGAGGCCGTATGTTTTGGACACTCGGGTGAAGAGAGGGGCGGAGCTGTCAACCGATCACCATCTGGTGGTGAGTTGGGTCAGGGGGTGGGGGAAGAATCTGGACAGACCTGGTAAGCCCAAACAGGTAGTGAGCATAAATTGTGAACGTCTGGAGGAGGCCCCTGTCCGACAGACTTTCAACTCACACCTCTGACGGAGCTTTTTGTGCATCCATGTGGAGGCTGGGGGCATTGAACCCGAGTGGACAATGTTCAAAGTTTCCATTGCTGCGGATGTGGCGAGGAGCTTTGGTCTTAGGTTCTTAGGTGCCTCAAGGGGCGGTAACCCACGAACACTGTGGTGGACATCGGTGGAGTCTTTCCGGGATATGTTATCTCAAAGGACTCCAGAGGCAGTTGCAGGGTACCGAAGAGCTGCAGCCTCTGCCGTGAAAGAGGCAAAGCAGCAGGTGTGGGAGAAGTTTGGAGAAGACATGGAGAAGGACTTTTGGTCAGCACCAAGGTGCTTCTGGAAAACTGTTCGCCACCTCAGGAGGGGGAAGCGGGGAACCATCCAAGCTGTGTACAGTAAGGATGGGACGCTGTTGACCTCAACTGAGGAGGTAATAGGGTGGTGGAAGGAGCACTTTGAGGAACTCCTAAATCCGACTAATACGCCCTCTATGTTAGAGGCAGAGCTGGAGGATGATGGGGGATTGTCGTCGATTTCGCTGGCGGAAGTCGCTGAGGTAATCAAACAACTCCACAGTGGCAAAGCCCCGGGGATTGATGAGATGTGTCTAGAAATTCTGAAAGCTCTGGGTGTGGAGGGGCTGTCTTGCATGGCACGCCTCTTCAACATTGCGTGGAAGTCTGGGACAGTGCCAAAGGAGTGGCAGACTGGGGTGGTGGTTCCCCTGTTCAAAAAGGGGGACCAGAGGTTGTGAGCCAATTACAGGGGTATCACACTTCTCAGCCTCCCTGGTAAAGTCTACTCCAAGGTGCTAGAAAAGGAGGGATCGGCCGATAGTTGAACCTCGGGTTGAAGAGGAACAATGCGGATTCCGTCCTGGTTGTGGAACAACGGACCAGATCTTCACTCTCGCAAGGGTCCTGGAGGGAGCCTGGGAGTATGCCCAACCGGGTGTTTTGTAGATCTGGAGAAGGTGTATAACTGGGTCCCCTGGGATATAATGTGGGAGGTGCTGCGGGAGTATGGGGTGAGGGGGGCCCTTCTCAGGGACATTCAATCTCAGTATGACCAAAGCGAGAGCTGTGTCCGGGTTCTCGGCAGTAAGTCAGACTCGTTTCAAGTGAGGGTTGGCCTCCGTCAGGGCTGCACTTTGTCACCAATCCTGTTTGTAGTATTTATGGACAGGATATCGAGGCGTAGTCGGGGTGGGGAGGGGTTGCAGTTCGGTGGGCTGGGGATCTCATCGCTGCTTTTTGCAGATGATGTGGTCCTGATGGCATCATCGGCCTGTGACCTTCAGCACTCACTGGATCGGTTCGCAGCCGAGTGTGAAGCGGCTGGGATGAGGATCAGCACCTCTAAATCTGAGGCCATGGTTCTCAGCAGGAAACCGATGGAGTTCCTACTCCAGGGAGGGAATGAGTCTTTGCCCCAAGTGGAGTTCAAATACCTTGGGGTCTTGTTCGCGAGTGAGGGGACAATGGAGCGGGAGATTGGTCAGAGAATTGGCGCAGCGAGGGCAGTATTATATTTAATTTATCGCGCCGTTGTGACGAAAAGAGAGCTGAGCCAGAAGGCAAAGCTCTCGATCTACCGGTCAGTTTTCGTTCCTACCCTCACCTATGGTCATGAAGGCTGGGTCGTGACCGAAAGAACGACATACAGGGTACAAGCGGCCAAAATGGGTTTCCTCAGGAGGGTGGCTGGCGTCTCCCTTAGAGATAGGGTGAGAAGCTCAGTCATCCGTGAGGAGCTCGGAGTAGAGCCGCTACTCCTTTGCGTTGAAAGGAGCCAGTTGAGGTGGTTCGGACATCTGGTAAGGATGCCCCCTGGGCGCCTCCCTAGGGAGGTGTTCCAGGCACGTCCAGCTGGGAGGAGGCCTCGGGGAAGACCCAGGACTAGGTGGAGGGATTATATCTCCAACCTGGTCTGGGAACGCCTCGGGATCCCCCACTCGGAGCTGATTAATGTGGCTCGGGAAAGGGAAGTTTGGGGTCCCCTGCTGGAGCAGCTGCCCCCACGACCCGACCCCGGATAAGCAGACGAAGATGGATGATTCTATGAAGAGTTTACCTCCTAAAAGCTGAAGTGAGCAAAGTTTTGAATGACAAATGAGCTCTGTTGTAAACAAGCGTTGCTGCGTTCCTCATCACTTATTTTTATTTTTTTTTTACTTTTAGTACAAACTGCAGCTGCTCTTACAGTACAGAGTATGTACTGTTGCCTGCAGTACAGCTTGCAGACATTTGGGGCAGAAAACTCATAACATTACAGCTTGAACTTTGAGCCTCTTGCTCAGATATGCTGCACAAAGGATTGTGTGTCAGAAAAGCACGCTGGCTTGCAAACTGCACCCGGATGCATTAGGACATATTTTTGTCATTCTGCATTTAACATACTATGTATTTGGACATACTTAATCTTTTTCTGTCATAATTATGGTAGTATGGGCATTGCAACACCCAGTTTCCTCTCAAAGCGCTCCTCTTCCAGGAAGAAAGCAGAGCTTGGTAACCCCTCCCTCCTCTTCCTGCTCTCAAACACAGCCAGCTCGTCTCTGTCCACTCATTTCCTTGTTCCCTCCCCTTCAGATGTACAGTTTGCAGATGGGTGTAACCAACATGTTGGTGAAGTACAACAGAGTATCACTGCTGTTTTTAGATCAGAGCTCAAACTAGTTCCACTTCTCAGAAAGTGAGACTCAGACAGTCGTTGTCACTGAGCGAGAGGTGAAATGGCGCAGAAAGGAGTTCAGCTGGACCAGGAAACCTTCTCTTGTTCTATCTGTCTGGATCTACTGAAGGATCCGGTGACTATTCCCTGTGGACACAGCTACTGCATGAACTGTATTAAAAGCCACTGGGATGACAAGGATGAAAAGGAAACCCACAGCTGTCCTCAGTGCAGACAGAGCTTCACACCGAGGCCTGTCCTGCTGAAAAACACCATGTTAGCAGTTTTAGTGGAGGAGCTGAAGAAGACTGGACTCCAAGCTGCTCCTGCTGATCACTGCTATGCTGGAGCTGAAGATGTGGCCTGTGATTTCTGCACCGTGAGAAAACTGAAAGCATACAAGTCCTGTCTGCAATGTCTGGCTTCTTACTGTGAGAAACACCTTCAGCCTCATTATGATGTCGCTCCATTAAAGAAACACAAGCTGGTGGAGCCGTCCAAGAAGCTCCAGGAGAACATCTGCTCTCGTCATGATGAGGTGATGAAGATTTTCTGCCGTACTGATCAGCAGCTTATCTGTTCTCTCTGCTCTGTGGATGAACATAAAGGCCACGACACAGTCTCAGCTGTAGCAGAGAGAGCTGAGAGGCAGAGAGAGCTCGAGGGGAGTCGACAAAACATCCAGCAGAGAATCCAGGACAGAGAGAAAGATGTGAAGCTGCTTCAACAGCAGGCGGAGGCCATCAATCTCTCTGCTGATAAAGCAGTGGAGGACAGCGAGAAGATCTTCACTGAGCTGATCCGTCTCCTGGAGAAAAGAAGCTCTGATGTGGAGCAGCAGGTCAGATCCAGGCAGAAAAGTGAAGTGAGTCGAGTCAAAGAGCTTCAGGAGGAGCTGGAGCAGGAGATCACTGAGCTGAAGAGGAAAGACGCTGAGCTGAAGAAGCTCTCACACACAGAGGATCACAACCAGTTTCTACACAACTACCCCTCACTGTCACCACTCAGCCAACCTACATCCAGCATCCATATCTGTCCTCTGAGCTGCTTTGAGGACGTGACAGCAGCCGTGTCAGAAGTCAGAGATAAACTACAGGACGTCCTGAGAGAGAAGTGGACAAACGTCTCACTGACAGGGACTGAAGTGGACGTTTTACTGCCACAACCAGAACCAGAGCCAAAGAGCAGAGCTGGATTCTTAAAATATTCACGTGACATCACACTGGATCCAAACACAGTAAACACACAGCTGTTATTGTCTCAGGGGAACAGAAAAGCAACATTCACGAGTCAACATCAGTCTTATTCTAGTCACCGATACAGATTCACTAACTGGCCTCAGGTCCTGAGTAGAGAGAGTCTGACTGGACGTTGTTACTGGGAGGTGGAGAGGAGAGTGAGAGGAGTTCATGTAGCAGTCTCATACAAGAATATCAGAAGAGCAGGGAGGTCGGATGAATGTGGATTTGGACGAAATGACAAATCTTGGGCGCTAAGTTGTAAAGAAAACAGTTACACATTTTGGTACAACAATGTCCAAACTCGCGTCTCAGGTCCTCTGTCCTCCAGAGTAGGAGTGTACCTGGATCACAGTGCAGGTATTCTGTCCTTCTACAGTGTCTCTGAAACCATGACTCTCCTCCACAGAGTCCAGACCACATTCACTCAGCCGCTCTATGCTGGACTTTGTTTTTATTATGGAGCCTCTGCTGAGTTGTGTAAACTGAAATAGACAGAAGTCATTTAAGGGTTAAATTCTGTGTTTTAACTCTTCAACTTATTCAGGGTTCAACAATAACGGTTAACTGATGGCCCGGGGCAAATAAATATAACAACCCACCTGCCTGTTGATGGTATCATAAAAGACGTCATCGTTCTCTTGCCCCGTCAGAGAACGCTCGGAGAGATGAATGTGTCGTTGGCCAATCAGGAACTGAGTTGATGCTTGACACAAAAAAAAATTTCTAAAAAAGTTTTTACACTTTTGAGACTTTTGACGGTTTTAAAGTTTTTTTTAGTTATTTTTTACATTTCTGGACTTTTTTCTTTTACATTTGACATTTGACATTTTCGATGCTTTCTGTTTTTTCATGCTTTTTTGAATTGTTTTGAATTTTTTGAAGTTTGGCGTCTCTTTTGATGTATTTTTCCTAAATTAGACTTTTTTTGAAGCTTTTTATGTTTTTTTTTATGTTTTTAACTTTTAAACTGCTTTTAACTGCTTCCTCTCTGCACTGAGTCAATAAATATTACACAGACTTAAAAGTCCCGACACACATAAGACAACAGATGATGTGTAGTTGATCCTTTACATTTGGTTTGAAGTATTTCCACATTGATTTGTCACAATTTAAGAAGTCAGAGACATTTTAATGTTTAGCCTCAAATCTCACCTTCCCAAATACTATTTTCAATCTGAGAGCTGAAACTCTTCTCTCCCATGTTTCCCATGAGACCTGAATGCAGCATCAGTGTTACAGGGTGGGACTCCTGTGAACAAACTGACACAGTCTGATATTACATCTATTTAAATGTCTCTTTACTGATGTGTGAAGTTTGGACATGTCTTCCTGCAGTGAACATCCCAGCAGGTTAACAAGTGAAATGTGTAAACTGATGCAGGACACAAGAGGGCTCCTTCATCCTGCTAACCAGGGATGTAGTGGAGGTTAAAGCTCCTCAGCTCACTTTGTCTGCAGCTTTTAGTTAACAACATGTCTTGAAGCTGATGGAAACCTTTTATAATAAACATGCAGTGTGCATTGGACTTGTGGAGGTTTCTTACTGCTGGACTGCTTGAATCTAGGCTGAGTACTTTCCTTAAATAGGCTTCTCTGCTTCACTGTTACTCTATCTGCTGTCTGAGGCAGGGACGTCATCAGGCTTATTTTAACTACCTATTTATACCCTAAAAGGTTCCTAAGCCCCCCCGAATAATAATAAGAAAAATAATGATTAGATTCATCACTCACTACGTTGAATCAATCTTCCTTCACCATTCATCTATCTGTGTCATGGTGTAGTGTGGCTGATTTATTTTGATTTCACTAACTATCAACTGGTGGAAAAGGCAGAGTTTTAGAGGGATGCTAATGAGCGCCCGCGTGCACGGTAACATTATGTGGATGAGCGACGTAGAGAGTAACTGAAGAGACAGAGCGCCCATCGACATTAACCCAAAGCAGTGAATCGGAGAAATAAAACATTTTCGCTGATTTATCACTCAAAATGCAGCTGTAGCAAGCAGCTCACTATCACTAACGTTATCCACATTCATATTTAAAAACAACAAATTATATTTACATCTACAAAAAAGCCATTAATGGCTATGAGGATGATACACCATCTTGGGGTGGCAGTAGCTCAGGGTTGGGAATTAGAGGGTCGCTGGTTCAAGTCCCCGTACGGACCAAAGTACGGAGTGTGGACTGGTAGCTGGAGAGATGCCAGCTCACCTCCTGGGCACTGCCAAGGTGCCCCCAAGGTGCCCTTGAGCAAGGCACTGAACCCCCCCCCCCCCCAAACGCTAAGGGGGCCGGACTAGCAATCGCAGCCCACTCACTCTAACATTACTCCATTTGTGCATGAATAGGACCTGACCATGTGTGTATTTCAGGCCTGTGTGTAGTCTGTATAACAGAGTGTTAATTGTAATTTCCCCACTGCAGATTAATAATAAAAAAATATAAAGTGAAAGTATGAAGTAAGTCTGGTCTCTTTGGTGTAAACTGGCAACTTTCAGAACGCTGCAGATCGCTGCGTTGCAAGAAGCTGCAGGTTTCATCTCGTCCAGAATCTTTGGTCTGAACTTGCTACTGCACACACAGTGAGTGACATACAGTGAAATTATAAGTTGTTTTTAATGACCAGCTTAACTTTAGCTATGTTTATTTGAGGTAAAAGAAATGGGATATTTTAGTTGACTATGGAAAACAATAGTCTAGCTAGAGTGAAAGAGTGAAAAACAAGAACTAACCGGTATCTAAAGGGCTCTATTCTTTGCCATTAATACAGCCTGCTATCTCTATAGTATTAAAAACAATATCAGTCTTCAGTTGTCACTGAAAACTAAATGTCATAGTGTCCCTGTTAATGCTATTGTACTGGTATACCCTTCAGTTCATCGACCAGATGGACATTGGAAGATATTTTAGGAGAGAGAGAGATGCAGGACATTGGCAGGGCAGATGATTCTGATTGAGGTCAGTAGTGGTCTACAGGTCTAAGGAAATGTGGGCCGTTTGGTTTTCTTCTAACAGGCATTTGTTGCCAGGTAAAGGCACCAAAGCATAGCCTGAACTAAATTATTTCATATTTATTATATATGCTATATTATGACCAATTTAAATGTCTGCATTCATTTGCTGTAATAAATTAAACAAACATGTAGATGTTGCCTAAATGTAGGCTAGGATATACATGAGCATATATATACCCACAGATACATACATTAAAATATAATACATTGAAAGCAATAATACATACATAGGCTACATGCATACATAGGCCTACACATAGCAATCGTTACTCCTAATATTTTATTCCTTCCGCCATCAGGTTAATAAATTCAGACAATAGCCACTTTAAATAAGATCCTTATCAACAGCTATTGTCAGGGTTTTGGTATTTTGTTCTGTTTTATTGTGTAGTCTTGTTTCTCTGTTTTGCTTGGTTTCCTGTTTTATTTTGATAGTCTGCCTTGTCTCCCTTGTCTTGTCTAGCTTACGTCCTGTCTTTGTTTGTTTCCCGCCTTTTTTGATTGTTCTGCCCCACCCTGATTTGTTCCACCTGTTGTTTCACCTGCCTCTCGTTCCCTCATTACCTTGTGTATTTAGCCTCTCTGTTTTCCCTTGTCTCTTGTCGGATCGTCTCGTCTGTTTGAGCTGTTTTTCTTACCTAGGACTGTGTGAGATAGGATTTTGTCCTAGGATGAAATGATCCAAAGTTTGATTAAAATTAATTTCAGGACAACGCAGTAATTTTGTAAACTGGGGCGCCGTCTCCAAACCCTCTGATTACTGTTGTCTGCGGTACAGTCTGCAGACATTTGGGACAGAAAACTCTGATCACATTGCAGCTTGAACTTTGAGCCTCTTGCTCAGATATGCTGCACAAAGGATTGTGGGCCAGAAAAGCACGCTGGCTTGCAAGCAAAGCTTGGTAACCCCTCCCTCCTCTTCCTCCTCTCAAACACAGCCAGCTCCACTCTGTCCACTCATTTCCTTGTTCCCTCCCCTTCAGATCTACAGTTTGCAGATGGGTGTAACCAACATGCTGGTGAAGTACAACAGAGTATCACTGCTGTTTTTACATCAGAGCTCAGACTAGTCTCACTTCTCAGGAAGTGAGACTCAGACAGTCGTTGTCACTGAGCGAGAGGTGAAATGGCGCAGAAAGGAATTCAGCTGGACAGGGAAACTATCTCTTGTTCTATCTGTCTGGATGTACTGAAGGATCCGGTGACTATTCCCTGTGGACACAGCTACTGCATGAACTGTATTAAAAGCTTCTGGGATGAAGGGGATGAGAAGGAGACCCACAGCTGTCCTCAGTGTAGACAGAGCTTCACACCGAGGCCTGTCCTGCTGAAAAACACCATGTTAGCAGTTTTAGTGGAGGAGCTAAAGAAGACTGGACTCCAAGCTGCTCCTGCTGATCACTGCTATGCTGGAGCTGAAGATGTGGCCTGTGATTTCTGCACCGTGAGAAAACTGAAAGCATACAAGTCCTGTCTTGTCTGTCTGGCTTCTTACTGTGAGAAACATCTTCAGCCTCATTATGATGTCGCTCCATTAAAGAAACACAAGCTGGTGGAGCCGTCCAAGAAGCTCCAGGAGAACGTCTGCTCTCGTCATGATGAGGTGATGAAGATGTTCTGCCGTACTGATCAGCAGCTTATCTGTTATCTCTGCTCTGTGGAGGAACATAAAGGCCACGACACAGTCTCAGCTGCAGCAGAGAGAGCTGAGAGGCAGAGAGAGCTCGAGGGGAGTCGACAAAACATCCAGCAGAGAATCCAGGACAGAGAGAAAGATGTGAAGCTGCTTCAACAGCAGGCGGAGGCCATCAATCTCTCTGCTGATAAAGCAGTGGAGGACAGCGAGAAGATCTTCACTGAGCTGATCCGTCTCCTGGAGAAAAGAAGCTCTGATGTGGAGCAGCAGGTCAGATCCAGGCAGAAAAGTGAAGTGAGTCGAGTCAAAGAGCTTCAGGAGGAGCTGGAGCAGGAGATCACTGAGCTGAAGAGGAAAGACGCTGAGCTGAAGAAGCTCTCACACACAGAGGATCACAACCAGTTTCTACACAACTACCCCTCACTGTCACCACTCAGCCAACCTACATCCAGCATCCATATCCGTCCTCTGAGCTGCTTTGAGGACGTGACAGCAGCCGTGTCAGAAGTCAGAGATAAACTACAGGACGTCCTGAGAGAGAAGAGGACAAACGTCTCACTGACAGGGACTGAAGTGGACGTTTTACTGCCACAACCAGAGCCTGAGACCAGAGCTGGATTCTTAAAATATTCCCGTGACATCACACTGGACCCAAACACAGTAAACACATGGCTGTTATTATCTCAGGGGAACAGAAAAGCAACAGTAATGAGTGAACAACAGTCTTATTCTAGTCACCCAGACAGATTCACTGACAGGCGTCAGGTCCTGAGTAGAGAGAGTCTGACTGGACGTTGTTACTGGGAGGTGAAGAGGAATGGGAGAGGACTTTATGTAGCAGTCTCATACAAGAATGTCAGCAGAGCAGGGGGGTCGGATGAATGTGGATTTGGATACAATGACAAATCTTGGGCGCTAAATTGTAAACAAAACGGTTATACATTTTGGTACAACAAAATCCAAACTCCCGTCTCAGGTCCTGTGTCCTCCAGAGTAGGAGTGTACCTGGATCACAGTGCAGGTATTCTGTCCTTCTACAGCGTCTCTGAAACCATGACTCTCCTCCACAGAGTCCAGACCACATTCACTCAGCCGCTCTATGCTGGATTTTGGGTTTATGGTTGGTCAAGAGCCACTGCTGAGTTGTATTAAAGGTCCCATGGCATGAAGATTTCACTTTATGAGGTTTTTTAACATTAATGAGTTCCCCCAGCCTGCCTATGGTCCCCCAGTGGCAAGAAATGGTGATAGGTGTAAACAGAGCCCTGGGTATCCTGCTCTGCCTTTGAGAAAATGAAAGCTCAGATGGGCCGATCTGGAATCTCCTCCTTATGAGGTCATAAGGGGAAAGGTTACCTCCCCTTTCTCTGCTTTACCCACCCAGAGAATTTGGCCCACCCATGAGAGAGAGAGAGACATCATGGCTTTCAAACGAGCAAAGTGGCAGTTGGTCAAGGCCACACCCCCACCCTCCACCTTGCCCCCCCCCCTCCTCCTCAATAGCATTTAAAGCTACAGACACAGAAATGGCACATCCTAAGGAAAGCTCATTGTGGGACTGGCTCTAGTGGCTGTAATTCTGCACCAAGGCTGAATTTCAGGAAAGAGACTTCAGATACAGTATTAGGGGACCACTAAGGTCTATATAAAGAGACTTCAGATACAGTATTAGGGGACCACTAAGGTCTATATAAAAGAGACTTCAGATACAGTATTAGGGGACCACTAAGGTCTATATAAAAGAGACTTCAGATACAGTATTAGGGGACCACTAAGGTCTATATAAAAGAGACTTCAGATACAGTATTAGGAGACCACTAAGGTCTATATAAAAGAGACTTCAGATACAGTATTAGGGGACCACTAAGGTCTATATAAAAGAGACTTCAGATACAGTATTAGGAGACCACTAAGGTCTATATAAAAGAGACTTCAGATACAGTATTAGGGGACCACTAAGGTCTATATGAAAGCATCCAAAGAGCATCATGTCATGGGACCTTTAACTGAAATAGACAGAAGTAATTTAAGGATTAAATTCTGTTTTAACTCTTCAACTTATTCAGGGTTCAACAATAAGGGTTGCCCGATGGCCCAGGGTAAATAAAACACCACTGTTTGAAAAACAGACCACTGCTGAAAAAGCGGAAAGAAATATAGAAAACAGGACAAAAAAGCAACAAAAACTTCGGAAAAAGCCCAGAATGGATTATTGGGTTGTAACCAGGGTTCAAAATTAACTTTTTCGTCCACCAGCCAAATGGCTAGTGAATGTTCAAATTTTATCAGCCACTCAAAGGATTACCATTGTTTTTTGGCTGGTGAGTGAAGCAAATCTACCAGCCAATTGCATATTTTACCAGCATTTGGTTGGTAAATGGTGCTAATTTTGAACCCTGGTTGTAACCCCCCCCATCCTCCCTGTAAATAACGCCTATAATCATAATCGCCTATAATCATCATCAATAACTCATTCTTCTCTTTTACATAGCTGAGATTCTGGTCTAACAAAGTGATTGTGTGGATGAAGTGAATCTGTATGAAATCATTGAACAAGAGTCTTTGAACAGACTTTACTGATGGGATGTGTGAACAAACTGAAGCTTTACATGATGAATAAACTAACATGAACAAAGTCTTTTCTTCCCGTCTTCATTCCAGGGTTTCATACAAAGCTGATGGAGAGAATGTGAAACTGATATGAGAGTATAACTGAGGCCCTTTTCCTCCTGAAACACCACAAAGTACAGTGGTCATGTTTAGAGTCAGTCAGTCTCTGTCCTTTCAACTTTCCTCACTAAAACTGCTCCGTCACAGAGAAATGAGCAGAGTTTTCTATCACTTGTTGCTTTTTACAGCCAACATTTCCTCTCTGCACGGAGTCAATAAATATTACACACACTTAACCCTCCTGTTGTCCTCGGGTCAAATTTGACCCAAATTCAAAAAGTTTCTATATCAGAAATTTGGGTTTCTTTCAACCAAATTCTCAAAAAATATAAATGTGGATGGTTACAACCGACTAGTAAAATAAATGATCAGTTTACTACATTCTTTGAATTTGGGTGTTTTATTCAATTTTATAGCATTTGAAAAAAAATTGATGAAAGAAGTGACGAAAATGTCAGAAAAATAACAACAAAAAGGTCCAAAAAAATGCGTAAAAACGTCGGGAAAAGTGACAAAAGTCTTAAATAAATTTATAATTTGAAATTTTGACCCAGAAAAATAAAATGTTGCCTGGTCAACGGGAAGACAACACAACGGGTTAAAAAACAAAATACTAAGAATTAATTTGGTTGAGTTTGTGTGTGAAGAACTTTTGTACCCAAAATGTTCAAGTTCAGTGCTTAGGTTTAGTTCTGACATACTTGTACTTGACTTGAGTATTTTTTATTTTATGCTACTTTATCTTTCTACATCATCCAAGAGGTAAAACTTTTACTTTTTACTCCACTACATCTGTCTGACACGCTGTGGTTTGTTTTTTTACTTTTTAAAATACAAAACTTTGATATGATGCAGTACTAAAGTAGTTCACAAAGTATATATACTTGGCTCCACATTGAACTGCAACATGAAATGCTCTTCCATGTTTGTGTTACATATTCGATAATAATAAGACACTTTGAAGGAGGCAGTCTGCATAATGAGTACTTTTACTTTTTATACTTTAAGTGTATTTTGCTGATAATAATTCAGTACTTTTACTTAAGCAACAGTTTAAAATTGAGGACTTTAACTTGTAGTGGAGTATTTTTAAACTGATATTTCTTCTACCATCGATTATACAAAACAATAACACGTGCGTTTACACTTAAAAATATCCTTAAAGCTGCGTATAGCTACATTATAGTGTTATAAACCTTGTATTGTTTATATACATCTTATACATGCTAAATAGGTGTTAGGTCTAAGAAATATCCACATGACAGGCACATGTAAATGCTTCTTTAGATTTATTTTTTATTTCATCATCACAGTGCAAACACATTCACATTTAAGGCACGTGAGCCTCGTCAGTGCAAACTCAAGGCACACAGGATTAAAGCGTTCATTTCAAATGTTTCCAGGTCAAACTTTCCCTTTCAGTGAATTCCTCACAATTACAAAAAATCTGTCTCACAAGTATCGCAGCATTTTTCCGTCTTCCACTTTAAAAAAAAAAAGGCTCTTTATAAATGTTCAATCATTAATACTCAGTGTAAAATATTGTAATAAACAGACATGAGGATTAAAATAAAAAAAATAAAAACTCTTTCATAAAATCTGAGGCACAAAGTTCGAGCAATATTTAGACCTTTTTCACGGCAGACATGTTAACATGTGATAGGAGGAAAAGCACCGGTGTATTAAAAACCATTAATGATGGCTGCATTCCACTTAGGAGAGGCCCTGGTATGGAGCATGCTGACTCACTGAAATAGCTTCCTAGGACACTTGATGGAACTGAGCCATCGTTAAGGTTATCAATTTCAGCTGTGCTTTTCCTACTATGACAAGTCCAAATGTCTGCTGTGAAAAAGGTCCATTGCAAAATGTTACATTTGATTACAAACAGACGGGGAAGCAAAGACGTAAGGCGGCGTATTAGAGCCATTGTAGGTTAAAATAAAATAACAATTTTAAAAAAGGAGCCGGGGAAGGTGGGTAATATTTCTAGAAGTAAAATTCAGAATATCTGAGATTTAAGTCGTAAATCTACGAGAATAAACTAACAAATTTACTGGGAACATTTTTGATATTCTCTGAGATCAAAGTCACAAATTTACGAGAAAAAAGAAAAAATATATATATACACTGAAAGAAAGTGAAAGAGAAATGGGAGACAAAAACAAGCAAAGTGTCAATGGAGAAAATATTAAGACAGTGACATCATTCACAGAAGAGAAGTAGGAAATAAATGGGTTCCATGTTGTCTATAAGTTTAAAGTCACAAATGTCTGAGAAAAAAACCTAACAAATTTACTGAAATAAAATTGAAATATAATAATTATAATTAATATAATTTTCTTTAAATAATCTTAAAAAGTCATAAATTTACAAGAAAAAAACTCAAATTTACTGAAATTTTTTTAATAATATTCTCTAAGACTAAAGTCACAAATTTACAAGAAAGAAATTCTGAAAAAATTGTTTTTTTGTGAAGGAACATCGCTTTACTTTGCAACGTTGGATCAACCTCATCACACCACAGACGCCGACGCTCGCCGTGTATCATGCCTGCAGTTGATGACCTCATCAAATTATGAATTATACTTTTTCATCCACATAGTCAACAATGACAAATTACTGGTGATTTTAGCCTAGAATCACAATATTATCAGAAGCATCCAGACTTTGAAGAGACATTGCCTTGAATTGGGCCAATTCAAAAGAAAAAAACAAACTGATTTGGATGAGATGATCTGTGTGTGATCTGTCTTACCCCTTCCCCTTACCCTTAGTTTTGCTCGTTCACCTGAGAGTAAGGGCTATCCCAATTCTCATTTTGATCGAGGGGTAGGGCTAAGGGGAAGGGGTAGATACCCCTTAGTTTTAAGCAAAGTCGCGAGCTTACTTGAAAGCAAGGGGTACCCAGAATACACTGCACAGCCGGCAACACTGGCGACCAGATCGACCAGAGAGACCCATAAATGTAAGTATTTTCGGCTTAAAGAATTGATTTAAAAATTACAAAAGTCTTGTTTTGTGCTCTACACAGTCTTGTACATATATATTTGCAACCATGTTCTTAATTGAAACGTTTTTAAAAATCCCTAGTTTGCTGCGCTAACGCTAACATGAACGCTAACGTTACATTGCTTATTTGCACAACAGTCCCGCAGTTCTCTGCCTTGAATGGACTCCATGCATGTCTACAGTTTTAACTAAACTCCATTAGCAGCAAATTTCGTTTATCAATGCATAACACTTCTTGCTTTGGAGACATCGATACGTGCTTTACATTTACCGTCCTGTATCACACCGGGACACCTGAGGAACCCGGCAGCTGATCCACTTTCAGGCTGAAATTGAGCAAGCAAGTTTCTGTGTTAATGTTGTAGCCATTCATTATTGTATTGGTACTGTATTATTGTAATCATGTGTAATTCATTCCTGTTCATGCACCTGTACATTGTCGTTGGTTATGATACAGGACACTAAAGAAAGAAATGGGGGTTGGAGGGAAAGGTTACTGGCCAACAGGCATCAGACTGGGGTCTGGAATTTCAGAATAGCTGTAGTTTTTTTGTTTGTTTGTGGTCTTGTGTGTCTTTTTTTAGTTTCATACATTTGAGTGCCTTTTTTATGTGTGTGACATGTAAGTTATGGTTCTAATAGTTGTAATAGTTGTAATAATGTTATGTTTACTTTATTGGTCAATAAAGACACCTTTTTGTTAACAAAGAAAGTGTTTCTGAACATCAATGACATTCAAAACAGTGATAACTGAAACAGATATACAACACGCCATGCAGTGTGTATAAAAATATTTATTGCAAACAGACCAGACAAACAGAGAAGTGGTGTATCATTTCATAGGGGTATGTTTTCACCCCTACTCCTTACCACTCGGTTTCGAGGGACAAGGGCTAGGGGTAAGACGAAGGGGTAAGGGTAAGGGGAAAGGGTAAGACAGCGAAATGAGATTCAGCCTTAATCTTTTTCTGTCATACTTATGGTAGTATGAGCATTGCAACACACCCAGTTTCTCTCTTAAAGCATTCCTCTTCCAGGAATGAAGCAAAGCTTGATTACTCCTCCCTCCTCTTGCTGCTCTCAAGTGAAACTCAGACAGTTGTTGTCACTGAGCGAGAGGTGAAATGGAGCAGAAAGGAGTTCAGCTGGACCGGGAAACCTTCTCTTGTTCCATCTGTCTGGATCTACTGAAGGATCTGGTGACTACTCCCTGTGGACACAGCTACTGCATGAACTGTATTAAAAGTTTCTGGGATGAAGAGGATCGTAAGTACATCTACAGCTGTCCTCAGTGCAGACAGAGCTTCACACCGAGGCCTGTCCTGCTGAAAAACACCATGTTAGCAGTTTTAGTGGAGGAGCTGAAGAAGACTGGACTCCAAGCTGCTCATGCTGATCACTGCTATGCTGGAGCTGAAGATGTGGCCTGTGATTTCTGCACCGGGAGAAAACTGAAAGCACACAAGTCCTGTCTTCAATGTCTGGCTTCTTACTGTGAGAAACATCTTCAGCCTCATTATGAATCAGAGACATTCAAGAAACACAAGCTGGTGGAGCCGTCCAAGAAGCTCCAGGAGAACGTCTGCTCTCGTCATGATGAGGTGATGAAGATGTTCTGCCGTACTGATCAGCAGCTTATCTGTTCTCTCTGCTCTGTGGATGAACATAAAGGCCACGACACAGTCTCAGCTGCAGCAGAGAGAGCTGAGAGGCAGAGAGAGCTCGAGGGGAGTCGACAAAACATCCAGCAGAGAATCCAGGACAGAGAGAAAGATGTGAAGCTGCTTCAACAGCAGGCGGAGGCCATCAATCTCTCTGCTGATAAAGCAGTGGAGGACAGCGAGAAGATCTTCACTGAGCTGATCCGTCTCCTGGAGAAAAGAAGCTCTGATGTGGAGCAGCAGGTCAGATCCAGGCAGAAAAGTGAAGTGAGTCGAGTCAAAGAGCTTCAGGAGAAGCTGGAGCAGGAGATCACTGAGCTGAAGAGGAAAGACGCTGAGCTGAAGAAGCTCTCACACACAGAGGATCACAACCAGTTTCTACACAACTACCCCTCACTGTCACCACTCAGCCAACCTACATCCAGCATCCATATCTGTCCTCTGAGCTGCTTTGAGGACGTGACAGCCGCCGTGTCAGAAGTCAGAGATAAACTACAGGACGTTCTGAGAGAGAAGTGGACAAACGTCTCACTGACAGGGACTGAAGTGGATTTTTTACTGCCACAACCAGAGCCCAAGACCAGAGCTGGATTCTTAAAATATTCACGTGAAATCACACTGGATCCAAACACAGCACACACATGGCTGGTATTATCTGAGGGGAACAGAAAAGCAACATTCACGAGACAACAACAGTCTTATTCTAGTCACCCAGACAGATTCACTGACTGGCGTCAGGTCCTGAGTAGAGAGAGTCTGACTGGACGTTGTTACTGGGAGGTGGAGAGGAGAGGGAGAGTTGATGTAGCAGTCGCATACAAGAATATCAGCAGAGCAGGGGGGTCGGATGAATGTGTATTTGGACGAAATGACAAATCTTGGGCGTTAAATTGTAACAACAACAGTTATACATTTTGGTCCAACAATGTCCACACTCCCGTCTCAGGTCCTAAGTCCTCCAGAGTAGGAGTGTACCTGGATCACAGTGCAGGTATTCTGTCCTTCTACAGCGTCTCTGAAACCATGACTCTCCTCCACAGAGTCCAGACCACATTCACTCAGCCGCTCTATGCTGGACTTTATCTTTATTATGGAGACTCTGCTGAGTTGTGTAAACTGAAATAGACAGAAGTCATTTAAGGGTTAAATTCTGTGTTTTAACACTTCAACTTATTCAGGGTTCAACAATAAGGGTTAACTGATGGCCCGGGGCAAATAAATACATCAACCTGCCCGTTGGTGCATCATCATATCATAAATGATAGTTTCCTGATTTTGGACTTTTACATTTGATATATTTTTCGACTTTTTTCCGATGCTTTTGACTTTCTTTTAAATGTTTTTTTCTTACGCTTTTTTTTACGTTTTTCTTCCTCGAAAATTTGGCATTTCTTTCAATGTTTTTTCAACTTTTTTCGATGCTTTTGACCCTTTTTTTTGTACAAGTTTGACGTTTTTTTCAATGTTTTTTTTTTTTTTTTTTTACTTTTTCAGCACATTTTTAAAAACGTTTTGACTTTTTTGTCAAACATCTTTACATTTTACATTTTTTCAGATACTTTGATTCATAAAAAAATCTTTTCTTTTTTGACTTTTATTTCTTTACTTTTTAAACGCTGTTGACGTTTTTTCAAACATTATGTTCAAGGTTTAAAAAAAAAAAAAAAACAATTCATAGGGACCAGTAAAAACTGACTTTGGAAAAAGTTGAATTTCTTTTTTTCACTTGCCCGACTGTACAAGTTAAAGAAACCTTAACGTTGAACCGTGTTATTTTAGTCTCCATGTTTGTTGCTGAGAGCTGATTGTTGAGGCGTTTCTTCGCTGCTCAGAGATCAGCTGTCAGTCAAACATTGTGGGCGGTACTTTGACATCTTGTCATTAGTTGTTGTGTAAATGGTTGAGTGTCTTTAGGCGGCGCTCCTTCCTGTGTCTGTTCCACTCCTCATGATGATGTCTGTTGACCTGAACTGAACATGAAAACTTCTCTGTGCTCTAAATGTTTGATGAATATTTGTATCGATGTATTTGTATGTTGTTGTTTCTCTTCCACTGCATGGCTCTGAAGAGAGAAAGCCCCAGACCTCCTTCATCCTTCACACTTTCTTCTCTTTCTGGACCTTTGGAAAGAAATCTTTATTTACATTTATTTGTTCGTTGGACCAAATGTTGTTATCATAATCAAGGGTAACTTTGGGTTCAACATTGGGGGGGGGTTTAGATCTCCAACTATCCAGGGAGGTCCCGGGACATGTATGCATGGATTGAGAAAAACGACAAAAACTACAAAAAAAAATTGTAGAAAAAAAACAGGAAGAAAGAGACAAAACCCTCAAACTCTGTCAAAAAAGAACCTCAATGTCAAAAGGCTACAAATATCAGAAAAAGTGACAAAAACTTTGAAAAAAAAACCCTCAAAAAAGGCGACAAAAACTCAGAAAGCAGCAACAAAAAACTAGGAAAAAAGCGAGAAAAATGACGGATAACGGGACGAAAACGTCCCAAAAAAGCAACAAAACCTTCAGAAAAACCCCAGAATGGATTATTGGGTTGTAACCCCCCCCACCATCCCCCCTGTAAATGATGTTGTAAATAACGACATTAACCCAAAGCAGTGAATCGGAGAAATAAAACATTTTCGCTGATTTATCACTCAAAATGCAGCTGTAGCAAGCAGCTCACTATCACTAACGTTATCCACATTCATATTTAAAAACAACAAATTATATTTACATCTACAAAAAAACGTTAATGGCTATGAGGATGATACACCGTCTGGGGGTGGCAGTAGCTCAGGGTTGGGAATTAGAGGGTCGCTGGTTCAAGTCCCCGTACAGACCAAAGTACGGAGTGTGGACTGGTAGCTGGAGAGATGCCAGCTCACCTCCTGGGCACTGCCAAGGTGCCCCCAAGGTGCACTTGAGCGAGGCACCGTACCCCCCTCACCCAACGCTCAGGGTGCCGGAGAAGCAGTCGCAGCCCACTCACTCTAACATTACTCCATTTATGCATGAATAAGAACTGAGCATGTGTGTATTTCAGGCCTGTGTGTAGTCTGTATAACAACAGAGTGTTAATTGTAATTTCCCCACTGGGGATTAATAATAAAAAAAATATAAAGTATAAGTATAAAGTATGAAGTAAGTCTGGTCTCTTTGGTGTAAACTGGCAACTTTCAGATCGCTGCGTTGCAAGAAGCTGCAGGTTTCATCTCGTCCAGAATCTTTGGTCTGAACTTGCTACTGCACACACAGTGAGTGACACACAGAGTGAAATTGTAAGTTGTTTTTAATGACCTGCTTAAAGGGATACTTCACCGATTTAGCATTAAGCTTTGTATCAGCAGAAACACGGTAGTATTTTTGAATGACCGTGCTTCCCTCCCTCATGTCCCTCTGAGAGGAGAGATCTCTGTATTGTGGGTCTGGAACAATTTATACCGATGACGCAAAAATCGTCATTTTACGTCATCGGTATACATTTTTCCAGAGGCAAAGGACTACAGCCAGTACTTCCGCATAGCCCATAGGGGGTTGGACTGTCGGCTTTTTCCGGAGATTGCCGAGGTAAAAACGAGTGTCAGCCATCTTGAATCATCGCTTAGCTTCTCAGCAGAAACAGATTTATTCATCCCAAAGGAAATTTTAGAACAACAATTATGTGCATTCAAACTACCGCACACATGTACCACCGGGATACATTGCTAGCCGGTAAGGGGACATCCTCAGCGGTGTGCAGAAAGCGGGACGAGGGTAGGAGTTGGAGCTAGGTGGAAAGCTAACGCTAGCCAGCCACCTGTGCCAGGCTTCACCTGCTACGGAGACCAGCACATCAGCCTGCGGTGTTGCTTGATGCTACTAACCGGTAAGGGGGTATCCTCAGCGGTGAAACACGGAGGATGTCCCTAGCTCATACTCCTAGCTCATACGCAGGAGTATGAGTATTTTATATAATGTTGTTTTTATATGTTTGAATTGTGTAACCACTTGAGCCACGGTGAAACATTGTTTCGTGTATATGGTTGAAATGACAGTAAAACACAGTTGAATTGAGTTGACCGTCTCTGTCTGTCTGTAAACTGTAATCGTGGCTTGGGAGTGGACTCAGAGCAGCGAAGCAAGTGCATTCTGGGATTTGGTGTCTTTCATCCACATGAGCCAAAAACACATTTGCTGGCTTTTCTCGGCCTAGAAGGCACCAATTTGAAAAAAATTTCACATTTATACTACATAAGTGACCCAATTTAAAGATATATTCAGCTTTCCAGCGGTGAAATATCCCTTTAACTTTAGCTATGTTTACTTGAGGTAAAGGAAATGGGATATTTTAGTTGGCTATGGAAAACAATAGTCTAGCTAGAGTGAAAGAGTGAAAAACAAGAACTAACTGGTATCTGAAGGGCTCTATTCTTTGCCATTAATACAGCCTGCTATCTCTATAGTATTAAAAACAATATCAGTCTCCACAGAATGTTGTCACTGAAAACTAAATGTCATAGTGTCCCTGTTAATGCTATTGTACCGGTATACCCTTCAGTTCATCGACCAGATGGACATTGGAAGATATTTTAGGAGAGAGATAGAGAGAAGCAGGAGATTGGCAGGGCAGATGATTCTGATTGAGGTCCAGGGGCGGATTGGCCATCTGGCAATTCTGGCAAATGCCAGAGGGGCCAGACCTTTTTTTTAAATGTGGGCCGGTCAGATTTTTTAATATACAAATAAATTGTCTTTACAGGCCAACAGCGCATAGGACAGGTTTTTAATCGCTTGCACAATTTCACTATGGTTATAATAATAATAATTATATTAATAATAATAATAATAATAATAATAATAATAATAATAAAATATTAAGCATTTGGCCAGTCGGCAACGGCCGGCCTGGTCCCGAGATGGGCCGACCGACCCATCCAGAGGTACTCAAATTGGGACGTTCAGTCAAATTCAAGCACGTCACGTTCAAACGGAATCTCCGTTTGCAGGGTTCAGGCTGTACCGGACCCTCACGGTGATCATGCTGTTCTGGGGGACCAGCTGTGCAGCGAGAAGCCGCTGCTGACGGGCGCAGAGCTTCGCCGGAGCTCTGACTGCTGTCTGTCCGTGCAGCCGTCTGACGGCATCAGTATTAAATTGAGAGTTTCATTACCGGTTAAAAACGTCTCGTTGTTGCCTTAAATAGTAGTCTAATTCGGTGTTTGCCTGATGGGAAGTGTAGGCCTATAGGTATGAAGGTAAATATGGTGCAAAAAGGGAGAGCTTGTAGAATACAATGTGAGAACTTGCAGAACAAAAAATCTGAACTTGTATGTTAAAATTTGCACTTGTAAAAATTTTATTTGCACTTGTAAAAATAAAATTTGCACTTGTAAAAAATATTCACACACATGTGATCTGAATTTGAAGTCATACAAAGAAAAAAAACATGAGAGCTTGTAAAAAAAATCTGAACTTGTAAGTTGAAATTTGCACTTGTAGAAAATGTTCACACACCTGTATTCTGAATGTGAAGTTACAGAAAAAATATTCACAAATGTGTAGATTGATATTTACATGAACACAATGACAGCTGCAAACTTATAATGCAACATTTACTCGTATACTTTTTTTTTTACTCTGGTTCATTTTCCATCACAACCACAACTGCAACCGGGTGCATTAGGACATATATTTGGCATACTGCATTTTACATACTATGTATTGGGGAAAACTAAATCTTTTTCTGTCATACTAATGGTAATATGGGCATTGCAATACATCCAGTTTCTCTCTCAAAGCGCTCCTCTTCCAGGAATAAAGCAAAACTTGGTAACCCCTCCCTCCTCTTGCTCCTCTCAAACACAGCCAGCTCCACTCTGTCCACTCATTTCCTTGTTCCCTCCTCTTCAGATCAACAATTTGCAGATGGGTGTAACTAACATGCTGGGGAAGTACAACAGAGTATCACTGCTGTTTTTACATCAGAGCTCAGACTAAACTGTGCACAAAAAAATAAGGAAATTTGTGTTTGGTAGATTATGTCTTTGTTGTAACAATGATTTTTTTTTCCAATAAATCTTATACCATTGGAAAGCTTGATTATTTCCATTTTAAATGGTGCCACATTTGTAAGAGAGCTGAGTATGTGGGTTGCGCCCATGAAAAAATTGCCAAATGGTCTCTGACAATGCCAAACAGCTTTTATTTGCTGTTGCTATTGCAACCAGTGGCAATCCCATATCTCCACAGTCTGGGACCAAACTCTGTAATCCAAGATGACAACGCTCGTCCCCACAAGGCGGGGTTTATCAGAGACTACCTCCAGAATGTGGGAGTGGAGAGGATAGAATGGCCTGCCAGCAGTCCTGACCTCAACCCCATTGAACATTGGTGGGATCAGCTTGGGCGTGCTGTTCGTGCCAGAGTGACCAACACAACCACGTTGGCTGACTTGCGACTAATACTGGTTGAAGAATGGGATGCCATCCCACAGCAGTGTGTGACCAGGCTGGTGACCAGCATGAGGAGGAGGTGCCAGGCTGTTGTGGTTGTGTATGGTTCTTCCACACGCTACTGAGGCTCCTGTTTGTTAAATGAATAAATTGTGAAATTGCCAATATGTCTTGTTTCTTCAAACTTCAATCATCCAATCCACCAAACAAGAGTCAACAAAGAAAAGCTGTTTGGCAATGTCAGAGAAGATTTGGCAAATTTTTCATGGGCGCAACCCACATACTCAGCTCTGTTGCTCATCCCACAAATGCAAGTTCCTTACAAATGGGGCACCATTTAAAAGGGAAATAATCAAGTTTTCTAATGGTATAAGATTTATTGCCAAGAAGCATTGTTACAACAAAGAAATAAACTACCAAACACAAATTTCCTTATTTTTTGTGCGTAGTTTATTGAAATCCTAATAGATAAAACATGAATGTTACCATGTGTAGCTCCAGCCGGTTTAAAGCTCAATATGTCTATATTTCTTTACGTCATACTCACTGACTACACATAGAAAGGTATCTCTGGTCATTTAAAAACACTATATTAGTATAATAGTTTCCATATTTTAAGAAACTAGGCTATAGAGCCTTGTGTTGTGTAGGAAACTGAAGGCAGTATTTGATTGGTCCTTCTGTAAATATTCCAAAAGATGATTGGGCACAGATAGAACCTTATAACTCCAAGTCTGAGTATAACTTTGTACAGGGAACCTTTCTGTTTTCTGAATAAAACACCCAAAATTAATTTTATTTAAAAAAAAAAAAAAATCATAAATAAATATTTATAAATAATGTTCACAAGTTATACCAGAGTAAGAATATGTAAATAACTTAATTTTGACAAAAATGTCAGAGAGAACCTTATTATTCTAGGGTAGCGAGCTGCCTGTCTGCCGCCGACTGCTGTCGCGTGTGGATGACGTAACGACACGTAATCTTACAGGAGAAGGAACATCACCATACCCTGGTGGCTGTTGTTACCATGGTACCACGTCAGACAACCAAGCCAACTTTCCTAATGAATTACAGCAAAATCATCTTATTAAATATTAAAAATAAAAAAGACAAAGACCTTTTATGTATTGAATGATTATAATATTGTGCACTTACACAAAATGCGAACGGTTGCATTAGGACATATTTTTGACATAGCCTACTATGTATTGGGACATACTAAATATTTTCCTGGCATACTAATGGTAGTATGGACATTGCAACACCACGCGCTCCTCTTTTAGGAATGAAGCTAAACTTGATAACTCCTCCAAAACACATGCTGTTTTTAGATCAGAGCTCAAACTAGTTCCACTTCTCAGGAAGTGAGACTCAGACAGTCGTTGTCACTGAGCGAGAGGTGAAATGGAGCAGAAAGGAGTTCAGCTGGACCGGGAAACCTTCTCTTGTTCCATCTGTCTGGATCTACTGAAGGATCCGGTGACTATTCCCTGTGGACACAGCTACTGCATGAACTGTATTAAAGCCCACTGGGATGTAGAGGATTGTAAGTACATCTACAGCTGCCCTCAGTGTAGACAGAGCTTTACACAAAGGCCTGTCCTGCTGAAAAACACCATGTTAGCAGTTTTAGTGGAGGAGCTGAAGAAGACTGGACTCCAAGCTGCTCCTGCTGATCACTGCTATGCTGGAGCTGAAGATGTGGCCTGTGATTTCTGCACCGGGAGAAAACTGAAAGCACACAAGTCCTGTCTCGTCTGTCTGGTCTCTTACTGTGAGAAACATCTTCAGCCTCATTACGATGTAGCTCAGTTAAAGAAACACAAGCTGGTGGAGCCCTCCAAGAAGCTCAAGGAGAACGTCTGCTCTCGTCATGATGAGGTGATGAAGATGTTCTGCCGTACTGATCAGCAGCTTATCTGTTATCTCTGCTCTGTGGAGGAACATAAAGGCCACGACACAGTCTCAGCTGCAGCAGAGATAGCTGAGAGGCAGAGAGAGCTCGAGGGGAGTCGACAAAACATCCAGCAGAGAATCCAGGACAGAGAGAAAGATGTGAAGCTGCTTCAATAGCAGGCGGAGGCCATCAATCTCTCTGCTGATAAAGCAGTGGAGGACAGCGAGAAGATCTTCACTGAGCTGATCCGTCTCCTGGAGAAAAGAAGCTCTGATGTGGAGCAGCAGGTCAGATCCAGGCAGAAAAGTGAAGTGAGTCGAGTCAAAGAGCTTCAGGAGAAGCTGGAGCAGGAGATCACTGAGCTGAAGAGGAAAGACGCTGAGCTGAAGAAGCTCTCACACACAGAGGATCACAACCAGTTTCTACACAACTACCCCTCACTGTCACCACTCAGCCAACCTACATCCAGCATCCATATCTGTCCTCTGAGCTGCTTTGAGGACGTGACAGCCGCCGTGTCAGAAGTCAGAGATAAACTACAGGACGTCCTGAGAGAGAAGTGGACAAACGTCTCACTGACAGGGACTGAAGTGGACGTTTTACTGCCACAACCAGAACCAGAGCCCAAGACCAGAGCTGGATTCTTAAAATATTCACGTGACATCACACTGGATCTAAACACAGTAAACACACAGCTGTTATTGTCTCAGGGGAACAGGAAAGCAACATTCACGAGTCAACATCAGTCTTATTCTAGTCACCGATACAGATTCACTAACTGGCCTCAGGTCCTGAGTAGAGAGAGTCTGACTGAACGTTGTTACTGGGAGGTGGAGAGGAGAGTGAGAGGAGTTCATGTAGCAGTCACATACAAGAATATCAGCAGAGCAGGGAGGTCGGATGAATGTGGATTTGGACGAAATGACAAATCTTGGGCGCTAAGTTGTAAAGAAAACAGTTACACATTTTGGTACAACAATGTCCACACTCACGTCTCAGGTCCTGTGTCCTCCAGAGTAGGAGTGTACCTGGATCACAGTGCAGGTATTCTGTCCTTCTACAGCGTCTCTGAAACCATGACTCTCCTCCACAGAGTCCAGACCACATTCACTCAGCCGCTCTATGCTGGACTTTGTTTTTATTATGGAGCCTCTGCTGAGTTGTGTAAACTGAAATAGACAGAAGTCATTTAAGGGTTAAATTCTGTGTTTTAACTCTTCAACTTATTCAGGGTTCAACAATAAGGGTTAACTGATTGCCCGGGGTAAATAAAACGCCACGTGGGGCAAATAAATATAACAACCCACCTGCCTGTTGATGGTATCATAAAAGATGTCATCGTTCTCTTGCCCCGTCAGAGAACGCTCGGAGAGATGAATGTGCCGTTGGCCAATCAGGAACTGAGTTGATGCTTGACACAAAAAAATTTTTCTAAAAAAGTTTTTACACTTTTGAGACTTTTGACGGTTTTAAAGTTTTTTTTAGTTATTTTTTACATTTCTGGACTTTTTTCTTTTACATTTGACATTTGACATTTTCGATGCTTTCTGTTTTTTCATGCTTTTTTGAATTCTTTTGAATTTTTTGAAGTTTGGCGTCTCTTTTGATGTATTTTTCCTAAATTAGACTTTTTTTGAAGCTTTTTATGTTTTTTTTTATGTTTTTAACTTTTAAACTGCTTTTAACTGCTTCCTCTCTGCACTGAGTCAATAAATATTACACAGACTTAAAAGTCCCGACACACATAAGACAACAGATGATGTGTAGTTGATCCTTTACATTTGGTTTGAAGTATTTCCACATTGATTTGTCACAATTTAAGAAGTCAGAGACATTTTAATGTTTAGCCTCAAATCTCACCTTCCCAAATACTATTTTCAATCTGAGAGCTGAAACTCTTCTCTCCCATGTTTCCCATGAGACCTGAATGCAGCATCAGTGTTACAGGGTGGGACTCCTGTGAACAAACTGACACAGTCTGATATTACATCTATTTAAATGTCTCTTTACTGATGTGTGAAGTTTGGACATGTCTTCCTGCAGTGAACATCCCAGCAGGTTAACAAGTGAAATGTGTAAACTGATGCAGGACACAAGAGGGCTCCTTCATCCTGCTAACCAGGGATGTAGTGGAGGTTAAAGCTCCTCAGCTCACTTTGTCTGCAGCTTTTAGTTAACAACATGTCTTGAAGCTGATGGAAACCTTTTATAATAAACATGCAGTGTGCATTGGACTTGTGGAGGTTTCTTACTGCTGGACTGCTTGAATCTAGGCTGAGTACTTTCCTTAAATAGGCTTCTCTGCTTCACTGTTACTCTATCTGCTGTCTGAGGCAGGGACGTCATCAGGCTTATTTTAACTACCTATTTATACCCTAAAAGGTTCCTAAGCCCCCCCGAATAATAATAAGAAAAATAATGATTAGATTCATCACTCACTACGTTGAATCAATCTTCCTTCACCATTCATCTATCTGTGTCATGGTGTAGTGTGGCTGATTTATTTTGATTTCACTAACTATCAACTGGTGGAAAAGGCAGAGTTTTAGAGGGATGCTAATGAGCGCCCGCGTGCACGGTAACATTATGTGGATGAGCGATGTAGAGAGTAACTGAAGAGACAGAGCGCCCATCGACATTAACCCAAAGCAGTGAATCGGAGAAATAAAACATTTTCGCTGATTTATCACTCAAAATGCAGCTGTAGCAAGCAGCTCACTATCACTAACGTTATCCACATTCATATTTAAAAACAACAAATTATATTTCCATCTACAAAAAAGCCATTAATGGCTATGAGGATGATACACCATCTTGGGGTGGCAGTAGCTCAGGGTTGGGAATTAGAGGGTCGCTGGTTCAAGTCCCCGTACGGACCAAAGTACGGAGTGTGGTCTGGTAGCTGGAGAGATGCCAGCTCACTTCCTGGGCACTGCCAAGGTGCCCCCAAGGTGCCCTTGAGCAAGGCACTGACCCCCCCCCCCCCCCCCCAAACGCTAAGGGGGCCGGACTAGCAATCGCAGCCCACTCACTCTAACATTACTCCATTTGTGCATGAATAGGACCTGACCATGTGTGTATTTCAGGCCTGTGTGTAGTCTGTATAACAGAGTGTTAATTGTAATTTCCCCACTGCAGATTAATAATAAAAAAATATAAAGTGAAAGTATGAAGTAAGTCTGGTCTCTTTGGTGTAAACTGGCAACTTTCAGAACGCTGCAGATCTCTGCGTTGCAAGAAGCTGCAGGTTTCATCTCGTCCAGAATCTTTGGTCTGAACTTGCTACTGCACACACAGTGAGTGACATACAGTGAAATTATAAGTTGTTTTTAATGACCAGCTTAACTTTAGCTATGTTTATTTGAGGTAAAAGAAATGGGATATTTTAGTTGACTATGGAAAACAATAGTCTAGCTAGAGTGAAAGAGTGAAAAACAAGAACTAACCGGTATCTAAAGGGCTCTATTCTTTGCCATTAATACAGCCTGCTATCTCTATAGTATTAAAAACAATATCAGTCTTCAGTTGTCACTGAAAACTAAATGTCATAGTGTCCCTGTTAATGCTATTGTACTGGTATACCCTTCAGTTCATCGACCAGATGGACATTGGAAGATATTTTAGGAGAGAGAGAGATGCAGGACATTGGCAGGGCAGATGATTCTGATTCAGGTCAGTAGTGGTCTACAGGTCTAAGGAAATGTGGGCCGTTTGGTTTTCTTCTAACAGGCATTTGTTGCCAGGTAAAGGCACCAAAGCATAGCCTGAACTAAATTATTTCATATTTATTATATATGCTATATTATGACCAATTTAAATGTCTGCATTCATTTGCTGTAATAAATTAAACAAACATGTAGATGTTGCCTAAATGTAGGCTAGGATATACATGAGCATATATATACCCACAGATACATACATTAAAATATAATACATTGAAAGCAATAATACATACATAGGCTACATGCATACATAGGCCTACACATAGCAATCGTTACTCCTAATATTTTATTCCTTCCGCCATCAGGTTAATAAATTCAGACAATAGCCACTTTAAATAAGATCCTTATCAACAGCTATTGTCAGGGTTTTGGTATTTTGTTCTGTTTTATTGTGTAGTCTTGTTTCTCTGTTTTGCTTGGTTTCCTGTTTTATTTTGATAGTCTGTCTTGTCTCCCTTGTCTTGTCTAGCTTACGTCCTGTCTTTGTTTGTTTCCCGCCTTTTTTGATTGTTCTGCCCCACCCTGATTTGTTCCACCTGTTGTTTCACCTGCCTCTCGTTCCCTCATTACCTTGTGTATTTAGCCTCTCTGTTTTCCCTTGCCTCTTGTCGGATCGTCTCGTCTTGTTTGCTGTGTGTTCTGGTTTGTTTCTGTATTCCCTGTCGTGGAATTCCTGGATGTATTGGATTATTGCTCCCAGTAAGTTTTGCTTGTCATTAAATAAAACTCTTTAAACTGCATTTGGGTCCTAACCTTGCCTGCCTTCGCACCAGCCGTGACAGCTATATGATAAATTATGCAACAATGCCTATTTATTCTTTTATTCTTTTCTATGTACTGCTATTTGTCTGTTTTACTGATTTGTGCTTGATGTGACATCTTAAATGTTAACATGACACTACAGGGCAGTACCAGTAATTACTGTAATTAAATAGCATTCTTTGGACCTGCAACTTATCTAATAGAGAGAGGAATTAGATTTGGTATTACTGATAACATTTAAGTCATAGCCTACAGAAGAACTCAGCAGGAGCACAGTCTGGCCTAAGTTAACCCCCCCCCCCCATGCAGCTTTGATGTGTCTAAAAGATAACATTACAGTGATTTTTGTTCAACACAGGACAAATGGCTGTTGCGTTTTACTTGTTAACATCTTGGCTTCTTCACTGGTTGTTGTAATAATTAACAAAAGATGCGAGTGCAAAGATTTTGCATACCCTGGGGGCTAACCCCCCCCCCCCTCCCCTTGTCTTTCAATCCTAGTGACATCCCTGGTCTGACGTTAACTTGACTGATCTGTTTGAGCTGTTTTTCTTACCTAGGACTGTGTGAGATAGGATTTTGTCCTAGGATGAAATGATCCAAAGTTTGATTAAAATTAATTTCAGGACAACTCAGTAATTTTGTAAACTGGGGCGCCGTCTCCAAACCCTCTGATTACTGTTGTCTGCGGTACAGTCTGCAGACATTTGGGACAGAAAACTCTGATCACATTGCAGCTTGAACTTTGAGCCTCTTGCTCAGATATGCTGCACAAAGGATTGTGGGCCAGAAAAGCACGCTGGCTTGCAAGCAAAGCTTGGTAACCCCTCCCTCCTCTTCCTCCTCTCAAACACAGCCAGCTCCACTCTGTCCACTCATTTCCTTGTTCCCTCCCCTTCAGATCTACAGTTTGCAGATGGGTGTAACCAACATGCTGGTGAAGTACAACAGAGTATCACTGCTGTTTTTACATCAGAGCTCAGACTAGTCTCACTTCTCAGGAAGTGAGACTCAGACAGTCGTTGTCACTGAGCGAGAGGTGAAATGGCGCAGAAAGGAATTCAGCTGGACAGGGAAACTATCTCTTGTTCTATCTGTCTGGATGTACTGAAGGATCCGGTGACTATTCCCTGTGGACACAGCTACTGCATGAACTGTATTAAAAGCTTCTGGGATGAAGGGGATGAGAAGGAAACCCACAGCTGTCCTCAGTGCAGACAGAGCTTCACACCGAGGCCTGTCCTGCTGAAAAACACCATGTTAGCAGTTTTAGTGGAGGAGCTGAAGAAGACTGGACTCCAAGCTGCTCCTGCTGATCACTGCTATGCTGGAGCTGAAGATGTGGCCTGTGATTTCTGCACCGTGAGAAAACTGAAAGCACACAAGTCCTGTCTTGTCTGTCTGGCTTCTTACTGTGAGAAACATCTTCAGCCTCATTATGATGTCGCTCCATTAAAGAAACACAAGCTGGTGGAGCCGTCCAAGAAGCTCCAGGAGAACGTCTGCTCTCGTCATGATGAGGTGATGAAGATGTTCTGCCGTACTGATCAGCAGCTTATCTGTTATCTCTGCTCTGTGGAGGAACATAAAGGCCACGACACAGTCTCAGCTGCAGCAGAGAGAGCTGAGAGGCAGAGAGAGCTCGAGGGGAGTCGACAAAACATCCAGCAGAGAATCCAGGACAGAGAGAAAGATGTGAAGCTGCTTCAACAGCAGGCGGAGGCCATCAATCTCTCTGCTGATAAAGCAGTGGAGGACAGCGAGAAGATCTTCACTGAGCTGATCCGTCTCCTGGAGAAAAGAAGCTCTGATGTGGAGCAGCAGGTCAGATCCAGGCAGAAAAGTGAAGTGAGTCGAGTCAAAGAGCTTCAGGAGAAGCTGGAGCAGGAGATCACTGAGCTGAAGAGGAAAGACGCTGAGCTGAAGAAGCTCTCACACACAGAGGATCACAACCAGTTTCTACACAACTACCCCTCACTGTCACCACTCAGCCAACCTACATCCAGCATCCATATCCGTCCTCTGAGCTGCTTTGAGGACGTGACAGCAGCCGTGTCAGAAGTCAGAGATAAACTACAGGACGTCCTGAGAGAGAAGAGGACAAACGTCTCACTGACAGGGACTGAAGTGGACGTTTTACTGCCACAACCAGAGCCTGAGACCAGAGCTGGATTCTTAAAATATTCCCGTGACATCACACTGGACCCAAACACAGTAAACACATGGCTGTTATTATCTCAGGGGAACAGAAAAGCAACAGTAATGAGTGAACAACAGTCTTATTCTAGTCACCCAGACAGATTCACTGACTGGCCTCAGGTCCTGAGTAGAGAGAGTCTGACTGGGCGTTGTTACTGGGAGGTGAAGAGGAGCAGGAGAGTTAAAGTAGCAGTCGCATACAAGAATATCAGCAGAGCAGGGGGGTCGGATGAATGTGTATTTGGATACAATGACAAATCTTGGGCATTAGAGTGTAACAACAACAGTTATACATTTTGTTACAACAATGTCCAAACTCCCGTCTCAGGTCCTCTGTCCTCCAGAGTAGGAGTGTACCTGGATCACAGTGCAGGTATTCTGTCCTTCTACAGCGTCTCTGAAACCATGACTCTCCTCCACAGAGTCCAGACCACATTCACTCAGCCGCTCTATGCTGGACTTTATCTTTATTATGGAGACTCTGCTGAGTTGTGTAAACTGAAATAGACAGTCATTTAAGGGTTAAATTCTGTGTTTTAACTCTTCAACTTATTCAGGGTTCAACAATAAGAATTAACTGATGGCCCGGGGCAAATAAAACGCCACGTGGGGCAAATAAATATAACAACCCACCTGCCTGTTGATGGTATCATAAAAGACGACATCGTTCTCTTGCCCCGTCGGAGAACGCTCGTAGATTTGAATGTGCCGTTGACCAATCAGGAACTGAGTTGGTGCTTGACACGAGATTTTTTTTCAAAAAAAGGTTTTTACACTTTTGAGGCTTTTGAAGGTTTCAACTTTACATTGGCATTATTTTCCAAAGATTTGTGCTGTGATCACAAAAGATGCTTCCCATTGAAATACATTAGTTTAAAAAACGTGCTGACCATCACGAAAAAAACAACATAAACGTGTCCGTGTACACAAATCAATAGATTAAATTACGTGAACATTTCACGAACTGCCGTGAGACTGGGTTGAAATATCAGAAAAAGGCGACAACAAAAACAAAAAACTCAAAAAGCAACAAAAAAACCTACGGAAAAAAGCAACAAAATCGTTGACAAAAGCGGAAAAAAATACAGAAAACGGGACAAAAACATCCAAAAAAGCAACAAAAACTTCGGAAAAAGCCCAGAATGAATTATTGGGTTGTAACCCCCCCCATCCCCCCTGTAAATAATGCCTATAATCATAATCGCCTATAATCATCATCAATAACTCATTCTTCTCTTTTACATAGCTGAGATTCTGGTCTAACAAAGTGATTGTGTGGATGAAGTGAATCTGTATGAAATCATTGAACAAGAGTCTTTGAACAGACTTTACTGATGGGATGTGTGAACAAACTGAAGCTTTACATGATGAATAAACTAACATGAACAAAGTATTTTCTTCCTGTCTTCATTCCAGGGTTTCATACAAAGCTGACGGAGAAAATGTGAAACTGATATGAGAGTATAACTGAGGCCCTTTTCCTCCTGAAACACCACAAAGTACAGTGGTCATGTTTAGAGTCAGTCAGTCTCTCTCCTTTCAACTTTTTTCACTAAAACTGCTCCGTCACAGAGAAATGAGCAGAGTTTTCTATCACTTGTTGCTTTTTACAGCCAACATTTCCTCTCTGCACTGAGTCAATAAATATTACACACACTTAACCCTCCTGTTGTCCTCGGGTCAAATTTGAACCAAATTCAAAAAGTTTCTATATCAGAAATTTGGGTTTCTTTCAACCAAATTCTCAAAAAATATAAACATGGATGGTTCCATACAACTAACTAGTAAAATAAATGATCAGCTTACTACATTCTTTGAATTTGGGTGTTTTATTCAATTTTATAGCATTTGAAAAAAAATTTATGAAAGAATGTTTAAAAAAAAAAAAAGACGAAAATGTTGGAAAAATGTCAGGGAAAGCGACAAAAGTCTTGAAAATAAATGAATGTATAATTTGACCCAGAAAAATAAAATGTTGCCTGGTCGACGGGAAGACAACACAACGGGTTAAAAAACAAAAAATACTAAGAATTAATTTGGTCGAGTTTGCGTGTGAAGAACTTTTGTACCCAAAATGTTCAAGTTCAGTGCTTAAGTTCAGTTTTGACATACTTGTACTTGAGTATTTTTTATTTTATGCTACTTTATCTTTCTACATCATCCAAGAGGTAAAAATTTTACTTTTTACTCCACTACATCTGTCTGACACGCTGTGTTTTTTTTTTTTTTGTACTTTTTCAAATACAAAACGTTGATAAGATGCAGTACTAAAGTAGTTCACAGAGTATCAATACTTTAGCCTGGGTAAAACCCTGACGAACTTCCGGCAAATTTGAGATTTGCTCTGCAAGTCAGTCTGGAGAAGAGCCCATTCAAGCCCATTTCCAATGTCCCCAAAATCGAGGCACCAATCACAACCGTTGAGGCGGGCTTTACACCAATCACAACCGTTGAGGCGGGCTTTACGCGACGACGATAACGCAGCGACGGCGAGCAGCTTTTTGTTATATATGTCAGTGCTTTTTGTTTACATTAAACATGACAGCTACCAAAGCGCAGCGTCACCCGGATCGTTGGTCTGATTGGTTGAAGGACTATCCAATGCGCCCAGAGGCATTTGAGCAGCGTCCGTTGGTGACGCCCCCTTTGGAAATGAGCTGTCAATGAACCTTTCCCAGACCCACTCTCAGTTACAACTGAGAAGGGTCTGGTGTCAACCAGGCTATCAATACTTGGCTCCACATTGATGAACTGCAACATGAAATGCTCTTCCATGCTTGTTTTACATATTCGATAATAACAAGACACTTTGAAGGAGGCAGTCTGCATAATGAGTACTTTTACTTTTTATACTTTAAGTATATCTTGCTGATAATAATTCAGTACTTTTACTTAAGCAACAGTTTAAAATTGAGGACTTTCACTTGTAGTGGAGTATTTTTAAACTGATATTTCTTCTACCATTGATTATACAAAACAATAACACGTGCGTTAACACTTAAAAATATCCTTAAAGCTGCGTATAGCTACATTATAGTGTTATAAACCTTGTATTGTTTATATACAGCTCATACATGCTAAATAGGTGTTAGGTCTAAGAAATATCCACATGACAGGCACATGTAAATGCTTCTTTAGATTTAATTTTTATTTCATCATCACAGTGCAAACACATTCACATTTAAGGCACGTGAGCCTCGTCAGTGCAAACGCAAGGCACACAGGATTAAAGCGTTCATTTCAAATGTTTCCAGGTCAAACTTTCCCTTTCAGTGAATTCCTCACAATTACAAAAAATCTGTCTCACAAGTATCGCAGCATTTTTTCCGTCTTCCACTTTTAAAAAAGGCTCTTTATAAATGTTTAATCATTAATACTCAGTGTAAAATATTGTAATAAACAGACATGAGGATTAAAATAAAAAAAAAAATAAAAAAAAACTCCATTTCGTAAAATCTGAGGCACAAAGTTCGAGCAACATTTGGACACATCGGACTTTTACTCTCAACTTCTTTCACGTGAAGTTCTGCAGGGATAAAAGAAAGATCAACAATATTTTAGAGACCAGAGCTGTACTCTAAAAAGGTTCAGCTTAAAGAGATTGTTCGACATTTTAAGTAAATCTTGCAGACAGTTAGATGAGAAGATGAATACCACTCTTGTGTCTGTACGCTGAATGTGTAGACAGAAGTAGAGCTGCACGATATTAGGAAAATATCTATAACGCTTTATACAGAACGGATAGACACGAGAGCATCAGTCTTCTAAGATAACTGTCCAAAAAGTGTAGTTCCTAAAATGTGGAACTCTTCCTTTACCGATGATTAGATTAGTGACAGCTACAGCGTACGTGCAAAACTTTGGTTGTGTATCGTTTAGGAACAAATGTTGAGACGGCATTTTGCACCTTGAACGTTGTAAAGAACAGAAGTTTAGTGCAGTTCATATGCAGAGCGACACATCTGCACAAAATAAACTGGACGAGAAGTTTATCTGGATATAATGAGAGATAAATGAGCACAGCTCAGTTAGAAAAACAGACCTTTTTCACAGCAGACATTTGGACTCGTCGTAAAAAAAGCACAGGTGTTAGTGAGAACATTAAAGGAAAAGTTTGACATTACGCTTATTTGCTTCCTGGTGGAGGTTCTGTACAAAGACGTGGAAAAGTACAACTACTATTTATATTACTAAGAGGATTATTTCTTCTTTACCGACCAAGAAATAGTCCGGGACAAAACCGGTGGACACCTCAGTGTTTGTTACGAATTGAAGATATAACATGTTAATCAGTGATGGACGTGTTTTGTTACTGCTGCACAGAGCCAGGCTAGCTATTTCCAGTCTTTATGCTAAGCTAAGCTAAGCTAAAGCTAACCAGCTGCTGGCTGTATTTTTCATATTTAGCTCCAACATCTCTAAAAAAGTCCTTACATTTTTCTGTAAGCACAGTTTTGGCTGGGAACAGAAACCTTGCACACTGAGTCCGACGCGTGTTAATTAATCCGTTGCAAAAAAAGGTTCATAAAAAATACATCTGGCTTTAATTTGGAGTAATGTTATTGTATTATTTTATAAGTGTCAGTGATTTTTAAATCATTTTTTTAACCCTGGTGTTTATTTTATTCTGTTGGTCTTCTACATGTTATTGTCTTATTGTTGTAGTTTTAAGTCTTGCTTTTTTCTCATCTGTCTTTTCATTTTGTGATGATGTTCTGTGTAGCACTTTAAACTGCATGTTTGCACGAAAGGTGCTATATACTGTACATAAATACAAGCTAGAGTTAAAATGTCTTCAAGCAGTGAGGATGATTTAGTTGTTCTCTCTCTTTTTGAAAAGAGAAAAAGAAAGAGGAAATATTGGCTCCATCCAAGCAGATGCTTTACTACCGATACTGAAGACATACTGTATATTAAAAAAGAACAATTTCCACGAACAGATTGATCCTGAAGGATCTCAAAAAAATGTCGCAACACCTTAAAAAAATGCTTCCTACGGATGTGAAAAAAAGCAGAAAAACCTGATCCGATTTAATAATGTATATATGACGTACAAACGTTTTGGAGGCAGCGTGATCGACACAACGTGATGTCGTATTTAAAAAAAAAAAAAAAAAAAACTAAGTCTCTTGCCTTTCTTTGAATTTGTTTTTAGCTTGTGAAAATGTCGGACTCTGTATGCAAGGACTCACAGTAAGAAAGCGAATAAGCAGACTTTCCCAGAATGTCAAAGCATCTTTTCACAATGGCTCTGTTCTACTCAAGTGTCCCAGTATAAACCATGGCAGTGTGACAGTGAGCCAGCATGCACAACCCCAGGACCCTGAAACTGAAGCAGTTGAATAGAATCCAGCCATGATTATTCACACCTGTGCTTTTCCTTCCCGAGACGAGTCAAAATGTAAAAACATGGTTATGAAAGGCAACGATCATACTTGTGGTAAACGGGTCAGATAAACCGACCCCATCTTCCACAGAGTCCGCGTTGGGCGGCTTCCTGCAGCGCGGCGCCTCTTCGTTACTTGATCTCGCGGCAGCTGTCGCCCTGACAGGACTGCAGCTTTATGAGCTGCTGGTTCATCGCCTGCAGGAACGTCGGGTCCATCTTCTTCCAGACGTTCTCCAGCTGGTGGGGGTCCGACACCAGGTTGTACACTTCTACAAACGACTGGGGGAAGGGGACACAAAAGAGAAGAACAGACGCTGAGCTTCTTCACATCACAGAAAAGAGTCCTACACGCAGATCCTTTACTGAAGTAAAATGACTACGTGTCAACGCCGAGACACAGCTCTGACAGCCTCGGTTTAGCCATCTCCCGATGTCCGCTGCTGCCTCGGCGGGGAAGTCAAACAGAAGACCGCAGACTCTTTGCTGCCGATGGCCCGCCGCTGATTCGGGCAACGCTGTTTTGTTGTGTGGTATCATAGCAACGACTACGACTCACAGCGTTGACAGATTATGTATTAGTTTACCTATGTATCAGCAAAATTTACTTAATTTTGCTGATACAATTTACTTTAAGTAAAAGGTATACTGCAGTAAAATGTTCCCTGTCAGTGTTTGTTCCCGCTGCATTCATGTGTATGTTGCATTTTACTGCTGTAGATGTTTAAGGTTGTGCTCATTTTAACTCCTTTAATATACTGTTGGGTAGTTTAATCTACAGCAATGCATCATGGTCTATAAGATCATCAGATGTTTGTAGCGTCGCTGTCCTGTGAAATCCACGTATCACTAAAAAGGTTTTCAAGTTTTCGTGGTGTCAGAAAAGCAGCCCTGTTTTCAGCTTTGTGACGTAGAGGTGTAAAAAAAAAAAAGAACGATACACTTGAGTATCGCGATATTTTATTTTGCAATACTGTATCGATTTTCAAAAAGGCAATATCGATTTTTTTTTTTTTTTTTTTTTTTTTTTACGTGCAAAAATATTCATGTAAGACAGTGGTTCAAGTTTATGTTGTGTTTAAACCCCCTACTGCTAGATGGCTGTGCTGAGACACACCACTAGTGTCCTTGCCTAGCAGTGCCTAGCAGTGTCTGACTTTTTGCTAGAAGCTAACAATGTAGCTATGGCTGAACTTTGGCCTACTTTAGCATTTAAACATTAGCTCACTAAGAACCTGTGAACCACAATCCCAAACTGGCAGTTTGATTTTCTGTGTACTGAATTGTTTACATAAAGTAAACTTTTTGACTTTTATGAACATCATGTCTTTTATTAAATATTAGTTTTTCTAAAAAATCCCAATATATCGCCTTACGCACAGTATCGAAATATATTGCAATATACTGAATCGTGACCCATGTATCGTGATACGTATCGTATCGCCAGATTCTTGCCAATACACAGCCCTATTGTGACGATGCATTTTCCAGCTGATCCGAGAGGCTTTTTTAAGACTTTATTTACCGTAAGAAGTAGGGGAATTTTCTCAACACATAAAGGAACACTTCATCCTTCAGTTTATCACAAATACATCCCATCGCTGCCTACGTGTGTGACGCGGTCATGCCGTACCTCGCTGTCTGCAAACTCGCAGTATTGTAGGTCGTGGTCTTTGTTGAGGGTCCTGACGCAGGCGTACGTGTTGTTGAAGGCATCTTCACACACGCAGTCTGGGAAACATTGCTAAAAAAGAAAGAAAATAATGTGTGTTAAGTTAGTGCTGCAACTAAGAACTACTGTCATTATGTTTTCAGATGAAAAGCCATTGGTAACACGACTCTGATGATTTAATGAGCAGGTTTTTGTTGTTCCTGCCGCCTGCAGAGGGAGGCAAAGCACCAATGTAGTGAAGCAAGCCATAAAAGACTGGACTTTTAACTTACTGCATTAACTTACTCATAAAATATTTTTAAAACCCAATGTTTTAAATGTTTGGAAACACACATTGTTCATTGATGTCTTCTTTCAATTTTTAGACTTTAAAAGATACACACGGTGAGTATGTTTACATGCACACTAATATTCCACCCTCAACTCAAACTTGATCTTGGACATAGTAGTTTCTTTCAAAAACTAAATCTTAAAGGTCCCATGGCATGAAAATGTCACTTCATGAGGTTTTTTTTAACATTAATATGAGTTAAAGGTTAACCCTTATTTGCTTTTTTTCTGGAGCTATCAAATGCATCTCATTATCTTCCTCAGTGTACATCTGACATTTGAGCAATGCAGTAAAATGCTGTGGAAAAAGCTTAGTTTAAAAAAAGAGAGGTTATTTCCCCCCAGCAACTTCCTCTGAGGTCATTAAAAACTTGTATAAATGTGCCTTGCTTTAGGCTGTTGTTAAGGTGACATCATTACTGCTGATGACAGGAACAGGATCAACAAGTTGCTGTTGAAAGACTTCTGATGAAGTGGAAAGAACCAGGAGGTCCCACCCTGTTTTGGTGTATTTAGTAAGTTGATAAGATTGTTGAGAGACCAATGTCAATGCCAATGTCAGTTTTATTTGCATAGATTAGATTTAGATTCATGATTATTAGATTGTAGCACCTTTCAGTACACGTAAAGACCAGATAAGGACGCTTTGATACTGGATGTATTTTTGACATCGTTTGTAAGGTGTAACTTCATATGTACCGTCAATTTGAATTGTCTTGTCTCAGGGTACATCCCATCAGTTGTATTTATACAGTTTTGTTTTGATCCCTTGTGTTGTCTTCCTCGTCGACCATGATGCAACTTTTTGTTTTTCTGGGTCAAAATGTAAAAAAAATTCCAACGTTTTGGTCGTCTTTTTCGACACTTTTTTCAAAGTTTCTGTAAATATTTTTCTGCGCTTTTCCTGATGTTTTTGAAGATTTCCCGGAGGTTTTTGTCACTTTTTCCGATGTATTTGTCACTTTTTTCTGCGCTTTTTTTGACATTTTTTTCCTACGTTTTTCAACGTTCTATTATCAATTTTTCTTGACATGCTATAAATTGAATAAAACACCCAAATTCAATGAAAGTAGTGAACTGATCATTTATTTAACTTGTGAAGAGCGTCGTATGGAACCATCCACGTTATTTTGTTTTAAAATGTAGTTGAAAGAAACACACATTTCTGATATAGAAACTTCTTGAAAATGGGTCAGATTAGACCCGAGGACAACAGGAGGTTCCTGAGGAAGATTAACATCCTGTTGGAAAGTGTTTCAGGTTGTGTTACTGTTACTACAGAGACAGTGGCAGATCGTCTTTCATGTGTCTCTGTTGTGTTTGTTTTTTTACTGTGTGTTAGTGACCAAACTGGTTTCCTCTCCAAGAAATAATGGAGTTATCTAACGATCGTGTTTGGCCAGTTTTCATGCGATAGCAGATATTCAAATCTCCATCCCTCCGAGCACTTTAAAGAGATGGTTCAGATGTTTTGAAGTGTGTTTGTATGAGCTACTTCTTCGTAGTCAGTGTGTTAGCTACAGTAGATGGCAGTCGGCATGACAACAGTTTGGAGAAGCAGACAGGAGTACCGACACGGAAGATCAGCAATGTCCTGCTGTAGATGAGGGGCAGCAGCTAAACACATTCTAGACTCCTATATCAGTTAAAAGGACAAATTTGGCACAAAATGAACCTAAGGGTTAATAACATGTGTACCAAGTCGACCGTTCCCTGGGATATGTTTTCATGCTAATCGAATGTGACCAGTTTTAGCCCAAACCGCCTATTAGCTTATAACGCTAGTCGTCAGGGCACGGCTAAAGTAAAAAGAAATCGCTATTTCTACACCACTAACAAGGCTCAAAATAGCACCACACTTCCACGGTAGCATAATGAGGGTCCCTACATGTAAACCAAAGCATTGAGAACTTTGTAAGTGTACAGACAGTTTATTAAAAAGATAGTTTAGAAAGACAGTACCGTTCACGTTTACAGACGGGCGCCATCTTGGGAAAACGCCGTGCATATATTTTAAGAAACAGATATAATTCATGCATTTCCATGTAATTACATTTCACAAACGTAATTCCTATCGACCCATTGGGAAAACACGGACCATGGGAGATTTCAAAGTGACAGTTCAGCTCACGTTGCACGGCGTTCGACTGGTCGTGACTGTTTTTGTCAGGTTTGTTAGTTTCTTACCCTTTAAACCACCAAAGTCACACAATAAAACAAACTAACTAAGCGATGGAGGCAGCGGTAGAGCAGCAACTCCAGTGTTCTGCGAGGTAAAGTTACTGTTTTTGTACCTCATGCAATCCTACTTAAAAAACCAAAACTATCCCTTTAAAGATGCAGTAGGTAAGACTTATAAAACTAACTTTCTGTCATATTTGCTGAAACTGACCCTATGTTCAAGTAGAACTACATGAAGCAGGTAATTTAAAAAAAAAAATCCGGCTCCTCTGGCACCACCTACAGCCTGTAGTGTGATTTGCAAAAATCCACCGCTCCCTGTTCAGATGCACCAATCAGGGCCAGAGGGGGTGTCTAACTGCGTGTCAATCACTGCTCATGCACACCATTCATTCTCCCTTGTGGGGGGAGGGGCTTAGGAGACCGTTTTGGGCTTTAGAAGAAAGGGGGGGAGGGACTGAGAAGTTGTTGATGTTCAAATTCTTTGGCTAAGTCCTGGATCTTCCCAATCCTACCTACAGCACCTTTAAGATCTTGTGTTTCAGAATAGCTACTGAATGAACCTTGCGTTAACATTATTTTGGCAGTTCTGCTTGATGAACGTCTTGAAGGATTGATCAATAGTGTTGCAGATGGATTTCATGTTGATTAATAATTAGACGCATCACTGTCAGAGTCTTTTCTTATTGTAGTGGTAGATACTCACAGACAGTCCAGGACCCAGTTTGGGACACGCAGGATCCGTCGTTGGATGTCCCTCTCCGGTGTATTCAACAAGGAAAACGGGACGTACGGTGCCATTACGCAGCGACGGAGCCTGACAGGAAGGGAAGTTTCAAGTTTTGAAGATTGAAGGGAAAAGTAACATTTAGGAAAAACATTTAAAGAAGCAGCTGACCATCTGAGAGAGGAACGACTGCCCGTCCACGTTCACAGAAGACAGGTTGACACCAGATATGTCCAGGATGGTCGGAGCCAGGTCAATATTCAACACCGGAGCCTGAAGGAGTCATGCAACGAAAAGGGATCATTCAAAGACAAACTGAAACTAAAGATTAACAGATGCAAGCAGAAACGGGTGTGAGAAGAGTGTGTGAGTGTTAGTGTGTGCATGCGTGTGTCTGTGTGAGAGTGTGTGTGTGTGCGTGAGTGAGAGAGTGTGTGTGTGTGATTGAGAGTGTGTGTGCGTGCATGCCTGATTGAGAGTGTGTGTGTGTGTGTGTGTGTGTCTGTATGAGTGTGTCTGTATGAGTGAGTGAGAGAGTGTGAGTGAGTATGTGAGTGAGTGAGCGTGTGAGTGTGTGTGAGAGGGTGTGTGCGTGCATGCCTAAGTGAGTGTGTGTGTGTGTGTGTGTGTGTGTGAGTGAGAGTGTGTGTGTGTGTGTGTGTGTGTGTGTGTGTGTGTGCGTGCATGCCTGAGTGTGAGTGAGTGAGTGAGTGAGTGAGTGAGTGTGTGTGTGTGTGAGAGTGAGTGAGTGTGTGTGAGTGAGTGAGTGAGTGACCTGCAGCGTCTGGTTCGGTTTGATGCCCGGCCCGCGGACCATGAGCGGGACCCGGATGTCAAATTCATACAACTGCCGCTTATCAATGGGCAGAGAGAACTGACCTGTGAACAGTGAAGACGTATTAAATCCTATGGAGGACAAGAGGAGGGACTCTGGCTGCAACTAACTATTATTTTCATTGTCAATTAATCTGTCGATTATTTTCTGGATGAGTTGTTTGGTCTCTAAAATGTCATAAAATTGTGACAAATGTTGATCAGTGTTTCCCAACGGCCCAAGATGACGTCCTCAAATGTCATGTTTTGTCCACAACTCAAAGATATTCAGTTTACTGTCACAGAGGAGAGAAGACACTAGAAAATATTCACATTTAACAAGATGGAAACGGAGAATTTTTTTTTCATAAAAGATTACTCAAACCGATCAAACGACCATAAAAACTGTTGGCGATTAATGTGACAGTTGACAACTAAAGGATTAATCTTCTGCAGCTCTAGCTCAGACCTGTGTGGTAGCCGTTGTCTGAGGTGTAGAAGATGTACGTGTTGTCCAGTTCCTTGATGCTTTCAAGTTTCTTGACCAGCAGCTCCACCATGTCGTCCACAGATAACAGAGTCTGCCACCTGCAGGAGAGATGGGAGAGAGAGGGGAATTGCTTGAATTGTTGGGGCTTTATAAATTATAGTGTGTGGTCTAGACCTACTCTATCTGTAAAGTGTCTCGAGATAACTCTTGTTATGATTTGATACTATAAATAAAACTGAATTGAAATTGAATTTAATTGAATTGAGAGATCAGCATTTACCTCTTTTTTATGTAACTTTTTTTTTCCTTCATTTTTGTTAGTAAACAACATATATGTGCCAGACATACACATAGCACAAAACAACATAACCGAACAACAGAAATATCCTCTCTGGCAATGGTAGTTATTCGAAGGAAAAATAAACTTTAATGTTACTGGAAAGAACATAACATAGCAAGTAGGGCTGCACGATATGAGGAAAATATGCGATAAGGTTGTTGAATATCGCGCTAACGATATTTCTTGCGATAAATAAACAGATATTAAAGTGTTCTCAGTTCTGCATTTCTGCTGCTTTCAGTATTCTGCTAAAATACAAAAAACTGCTTGTTGAATTTAAAACAAACGAAAGGAAATATTTTCCAAAAGGCACCACTAAAAATGAATGACAGTATCTTTTTAAACTGTAATTTTCTACTGATATTTTCTTTCAACTAACAAAAAAAAAAGTGTCTATCGCGATGTGTTGATATTGCGATAACGATAACAAAAATGACATATTGTGCAGCCCTAATAGCAAGGAGAATAAATAACAGTAAGGGGATACTAGTAAAACTCGTAAATTATACATATAAAACATTAGGCTTTTTCAACTTTATTCCCCCGATGAAACCCAATGGAGAGAATCTTTAAATCCTCTTCAATTTAATCCACTTTAAAATGCTACTCCTTGAATTTCTCCTTTCCATCTCTCAGATATGTTACACTTTCAAGATGGATGCAGTTCAAGTTGAGTAGAGCAGAAGTTTGGTTTGATTTCCAAATCAAAAATGATCCATCACCTGACAGCTGATGTAGCTGATTCAATCCAGCTGATGGATCAGCTGATGGATCAGCTGATTTCCTTCTACGCATTCAGCTGGAAAAATCTCGTAAAGGACGCCTAATTTTAGCTGCTCCAGCCTGCCTACTCTTGCTGCTTCCTGTGCAAGCCACGCTGCAACCTGCCTCCACCAGGCCCCCAGGAAGTGCGCCGGGCTTTGAAGCAAATTTAACCCAGTGGCCAAACATTGGAATTTCAACTTCCAGGCTGTCACATGATGCCCTCTGGCCCAAAAAGACTTTTTCCTATAGACTTACATGACGAAAGACACGTCTGTAGATCAGTGGATAAGATTTTATAAGCATCACAACCCCATGGGAAATGACTTATTTTACAATCAGAATGTAATCCATTCGGTCCGATTACATTTGGAAAGCCTAGAAGAGACGCACGATTCCATCATTTAACCCTTATTAAAGTTAGCGGAGTGCTAAACAGGACGTAGCCGGCTCGGCCAGCGGAGGTCTCTGATGTACCTGCACTATGGGCTGCACAGTGAGGAACTAGCGCCGATCATCTGGGTTATTTTTGGCTCCATGAAGGCGTCATGCGTCACTGAGCAACTCTCATAGGAATGAACGGGGCTCTGCCTCGAAAGCTGTATCCAGTTTTTGTAATACATCTATGGCCTTCACCCCAGGTCCTCCTTTAATGCGGTGTCTGACTCATCAAAAGGCCCGAACGAATACCGCCAAATATCTTACTGCAATGAAACTATTTCAGTGGAGGACAGACCACAAACACGGCTGAAAGAAGATAAACGTTTCATCAGTCGTACCTTTTCCTGTACGCACTATCCAGGAAGGTGAGGGAGCTGTCTGGCATCGGGTTGACCGGTTGACGCAGCAGCCAGTGTTTGTCCTGAAACACACAGATAAATACAGATTACATCACATTTTAAAAGACCAGTTATCTTGTTAAATAATGTGTGATGTGACCCTGGACACACCTTCCCTGGTTTGTCAAAGCTCCCGTCTCGAGGGGCTTTGACGTCACCGAACTCTTTCTGGTACTGCGGGGCGGCCGTCCAGGGCGAGTGAGGAGCGGGAGGAGACAGCATCAGGAAGAACGGATGCTGAGGGCTCCTGTCATCCAGGAAGTGGAGGGACCGGTTCGTCTGGATCCACGAGGAACAAGCCGAGAGTGAACACACTACTATAGACCTTTTTCATGGCAGACATTTGACATGTGATAGGAGGAAAAGCACAGGTGTATTAAAAACCATTAATGATGGCTGCATTCCTCTTAGGAGAGGCCCTGGTATGGAGCATGCTGACTCACTGAAATATCTTACTGGGACACTTGATGGAACTGAGCCATCGTTAAGGTTATCAATTTCAGCTGTGCTTTTCCTACTATGACAAGTCCAAATGTCTGCTGTGAAAAAGGTCCATTGCAAAATGTTACATTTGATTACAAACACAGACGGGGAAGCAAAGACGTAAGGCGGCGTATTAGAGCCATTGTAGGTCAAAATAAAATAATTTTTAAAAAAAGGAGCCGGGGAAGGTTGGTAATATTTCTTGAAGTAAAATTAACAATGTCTGAGATTTAAGTCGTAAATCTACGAGAATAAACTAACAAATTTACTGGGAAACGTTTTGATATTCTCTGAGATCAAAGTCACAAATTTACGAGAAAAAAAAATATATATATATATATATATATACACTGAAAGAAAGTGAAAGAGAAATGGGAGACAAAAACAAGCAAAGTGTCAATGGAGAAAATATTAAGACAGTGACATCATTCACAGAAGTAGGAAATAAATGGGTTCCATGTTGTCTCTGAGTTTAAAGTCACAAATGTCCGAGAAAAAAACCTAACAAATTTACTGAAAGAAAATTGAAATATAATAATTATAATTAATATAATTTTTTTTTTATAATAATTTAAAAAGTCACAAATTTACAAGAAAAAAATGTATAATAACTCAGAAAAATTGTGTTTTTTGTGAAGGAACATTGCTTTACTTTGCAAGGTCGGATCAACCTCATCACACTACAGACACTGGCGCCCGCCGTGTATCATGCCTGCAGTGGATGACCTCATCAAATTATGAATTATACTTTTTCCATCCACATATTCAGCAATGAGAAATGACTGGTGATTTCAGCCTAGAATCACAATATTATCAGAAGCATCCAGACTTTGAAGAGACATTGCCTCGAATTGGGCCAATTCAAAAGAAAAAAACAAACTGATTTGGATGAGGTGATCTGTGCATCAGGAACTAAATGTATAATTTAAGATTCTCACAGAACGTGAATATTACGCCCCCCTTTCCCTGCTCCGTAAATTATGATTTTGTACCTACAGTGGGCCTAATACGTGTCGACGACAGCGCCTTTGTTTGTTAGAACCAGGATTTAATCATTAATAGTGTGTACGTGATTGTGGGAGAGAATAAACTGAAGGGAGCTGAAATAATAGGGAGGACTGAGCTGCGTCTGAGTCGTCATTGCCAAAGGATACGTAATAACAGCTGGTTACACGCTGCTAAACACCAACATGCTATTAGGTGTGACCGACTCCCACACTGTGGAACATCAGTCCTTTCCTTACTCAGATTACGCTTATGCAACAAAACTTTTAGTCACTAAATCCAGCCAACTAGAGGTTTATTAAGCAGATGTAATGTTTACCATGTTCGTCATTGTAGCTTAGCAGCTTAGCATGCTAACATTAGCCAATTAGCATGAAACACAAAGTACAGCTGAGGCTGACGTTTAGTGATCAGAGGGAAATATTGGATGGATTCCCCTTGGAATTAGCTACAGTACATATATTCGAAGTCCCTTGAAGATAAATGTGGTTACACTTTACTTGAAGGTATCTACATAAGAGTGAGATGACACTGTCATGAACGTGTCATAAACATTATAAACAAGTCATCAACTTCCTGTAAGTGTCTATGGAAAACCCAGAGAGTGTTTTCTCACAGAAAGGGGCGTGGTGATGAGAGTCTCCCTTGGATGATGTATTGCCAGTCTGATGCATACTTTGGTTTATGACCGAATACCCGCAGAATTAATGACATTCCCATCAGCCTCAGCTGGACTTTGTTTACTGATAATCAGCAGTAGCATGGCTGGAGACTCTTAATGTTGTCCCCCAACTCTATGGAAGTGCAACACTAAATCAAAAGAGTACCACTTTAGGAATTACGACACGTCGTACGAATAAAGTACAAACATTACTGCAGGTCATTACCATAGACAGTTAAAGAAATGGACAATGTGACGCCGCAGACTTCCACGGAGACCAGTGAAGTATGTTAGAAGCACTTTTCCGGTGATGGCTGAGCATTACTGAGCAGCCTCCAACTGAGAGAGACGACGTAAATGTTACGTGAGCAACCTGTCTGAAAGTTGGAAGTCTTCTGGTAGCTGTACCAAGAGAAATCTCAATCATTCCCAATCTAGCAGAGACGGAGAGCGTAGGTATATGTAAGGAGATAACATAGGCACAGGCTAATTATTGTTAACCAAAATGCTAGTTAACATTAGTAATTAAACTTAAACAGCTAATGTAAGTCGAAACTGCCTGCGAGCTTCTCCTGTACTATACGGTAATTCCTCTACTATGCGACAGTAAGTCTCGTGGTTATGACACAATCGTAAGCCTATTTTTAAAAGAACGTCTGCTACGGAGCCATAACGTGAGGTACAAGGTAATGGAGACTTTTATACATTGTCGTGTTTCTTTAGAAATAAACAATGGACAAATAGAGTCTTTAAACACTTCAGATGTAAAGTTATTCACTGTCAAAGTTGCGCCAAAATGAATGGGAGTCAATGGGATGCTAACGGCGGGTGATGGCTAGTTAGCAACAAAATGGCTCCATAGGAGCTACACTTTGTAGACGCTCGCTTACCCCCTTGGTCATTACTGCAGCCAGCAGTGCAGGTGATAAGAGAAAGTTCAGCTCTCATAAACTGGATTTACACCAAAAAAATGTAAACAGCAGACGACAGGAAACCAAGACACACTTTAAATAAAAACACAAAGAAGCACAAAGAACGGCTTCATTCCAACGTCACTAAAATATGAATGTAAATACTGAAATGACATGTTTGCTTGCAGTTCTCGTACACCATATATATCTGTCGATGAATAAACCTTTCACACTGCTGACTGGCACATAAAGACGACATATATTACTGTACTGACAGCAGCTGATTCAGACAGTTTGGAGGTGAACGGCCTTTTTTCTTCCCATAAATCTTCACATAAATGTCCCTAAAGATCACAGGATCCGTACAGTATATGCAGTAAAGTCATTGCACTCAGGACTTACTATGAGGTCTGTGAAGTAGTCCTTCTCATAACTGTCTCCGTGCTTTTCTTCTTTGCCGTTGACTGAGAGCGTGTAGTTGTAGTACTGCGAGTTCCCCACCTGTAATATATGAATGGCAAAAGCTTGGACAACAGAAATACTTGGAAATATAATGTAGTATTTGTGTGTGTTTACGTGTGTGTGTGTGTGTGTGTGTGTGTGTGTGTGTGTGTGTGTGTGTGTGTGTGTGTGTGTGTGTGTGTGTGTGTGTGTGTGTGTGTGTGTGTGTGTGTGTGTGTGTGTGTGTGTGTATGTGTGTGTTTACGTGTGTGTGTGTGTGTGTGTGTGTGTGTGTGTGTCTCACCAATGCATGCCACTGGTCCCAGCCAGGTGGAACATAGCCAACGTCTCCGTCTTTCTTCCCGTACTGATGGCAGAAAAAAACAAGTAAGTCACAGTCTTTAGAAGTTCTGTAGTCTATATGGACGATGGTTCATGTACGGGATAGTTCCAGCGCCGCCGAAAGTTCCGCCAGATGTCCCTCACTTTTCGCTTTCTTTGTGTTAACTTTATGAAGAAGGAGAGCCCAGATTTAAGTAGAGGGAAATGTGACACTACCAAGCCACGGCCAAGTACACTAATTACAGTTGTTGCGGCCTGCGTCGCCGCGACGTATAGTTACATTTCTGGGGAGGTGCACGTCAGGCTACGCTGTAGGGTCCGTATTAGTCTATATCCTCGACGTTCCACTTCCAGGATTGCTCCGTTGCTGCCGGAAAATCCGCCGGATTTCACTCATTTAGGCCGGATATCCGTTGCGTTAGGCTTCCTTTGTGTTGGCATTTTAAACTCCGGTGGATTTCTGATGACTATGGTTAACTGCTCCTCAGATCTCTGCAGGGTAAATCCAGACAGCTAGCTAGACTATCTGTCCAATCTGAGTTTTCTGTTGCACGACTAAAATAACTTTTTAACGTACACATTCCACCAAAACAAGTTCCTTCCCCGAGGCTATTTTGCAGAGGCACCGCGGCTTTTCTCCGGTTTCTTCTCCCAAGACGATTGTGATTGGTTTAAAGAAATGCCAATAAACCAGAGTACATTTTCCTCCCATCCACAAATGCTGTGTGGAGTAGCCAGACCCTCCTCCAGCGTGCTTTGGAGGAGGGTCTGGCAAAGCGAGACTAGGTCCGTATCTACGTTTACCTACATACGTACCTGCGGGGCAGCTTCAACGCAAAACCATAAATCAGGCTTATGTGTAAACTGACAAAAGTGCAAATCACCTTGACTCAACAGTGATACAATTTATGTTTATGAAGTACACTTTTGTTCAAACCTGGTTGAGATATTTCCCAGCGAAGAAGGTCTGGTACTTCTGTTTGCTGAGGTAGAAAGGGAAGGCGGTGGACTCGGGGCCTTTCTGCCACTGAAGGCTGGAGCAGTTCCCCGACAGCGAGTTGTTCCTCACCTCGTGGTTGTGGGGGTACTGACCCGTCAAAATGCTGCTCCTGCTGGGGCAGCACAGCGGCGTGACTGTAAACTGAAAACAGGAGAAGGAGGAAGCGAGAGAGGGGCGATAGAGGAAGATAACAGAAAGGGGGGAGGAAAAAAAAAAAAAAAGATGACGAAAGAGGAGCGTGACAGCGGAGAGGAGGATGTGTAACTCGTCCAGTTTTAACATTTTAAAAACATGTGAAATCATAGCGGTGAGGAGGAGAAGGAAACACTCAGGTCCTTTTACTTCACAAAATGTACTTAAGGTATCAGCAGTAAAAGTCCTGGGAGAAAGAAAGCTTCTGACACACATTTTAAAATCCTTTTTTTTGTGAAAGATTTAAGAGTTGTTTTTAAATGACATTATGTCATAAGTTAGGAAGAGAAATCACTCTTTGGGGGAATTTCTTACATCCAATGTGACAAGAAAACACGACAGAAAGCGCTTTATTGTAAGGGGTCAAAAGCCAAAAAGGTTGGGAACCACTGGCTTCATTTTTTAACAATGCTTTGCATTTACTTGTCTTGTTTTTAATGTAAAATCTTAATCTGAAAAGTAACAAGTAACTACTGTTGTCAAACAAATATAGTGCTGGCAAAAGTACAATATTTAATATTGTCCTTTTTACTGCACTCTATTTATCTGACAGCTTTAGTTTGAAGGTAAAGATTTTACATAGGGCTCCACGACACGACGAAAATATGCGATAACGTTGAATATTTGTGATAGTGATATTACTTGTGAAAAATAATAGACATATCAAAGTGTAATAAGTTCTGCTGCTTTCTGTATTCTGCTTAAATTCAACACATTGCTTGTTGGATTTAAAAAAGAGGCTAATTTAACATTAAACTGAACACAAAAGTCACCAATAAAAAGAAGAATGAAAGTTTTAACATTTTAAAGTGCTGACGATGAAAAAAATTATTTATTGTGCAGCCCTAATTTTACACTAAATTATTAATACTGTTAAAGATTAAACCAACCTTTTTGGCTTGGTATGCTTCACATGTTGGCACATGAGCAGACGAGTTGTGTAATTTCCCCTCTAAACGTCTCACATGGTGTGGTTTAAATAACTCTCTCCTCTCCTATTAATCATCTCCCTCAGATTGATCATTAATGCTTCAGTTTTAATATCTAATAATATCACACAGAAAGTGTTCTGCTGAGCGGATAGAAGCTTCAGAAAAGGGTGGAGGGTATTATTTGGAAAGGGCAGACATCTTATCATCCTTATCGTCGTCACTATGATTTGATTTTAGTGGAAGAACCAGCTCTACGTACCAATTTGTTAAGCCGCTTTTAGCGGTTGAAAGTAAATGTAGTTATGAGGTTCTTGTACTTCCCGTTTCATGCCTCTTTCTACTTCTACTCCGCTGCATCTCAGATCTGAGTTGTAGTAGAGTAGAAGTATAAAGTAACAGAACATGGAAATACTCAAGTACAAGTACCTAAACATTGAAATGAAGTACAGTATGTGAGTAAATGTATGCGTTTACTTTCCGCCACGGGGTAAATGTACTCACAGCGTTAACAAATGTTGCTCCTGCGTCTCCTATTAAGGCTTTAGTTTTCTTCATGGGGGTCTGCAGAACAGAAACAAGAACAGACAGACGTGAAAACTGACACAAGAATGGCCCTGTAAATAATAATAATAAATTACCACTTACTGTATGGAGACATTATGAACTTTTCATCCTTAATTAATCCCTTGTTTGTGTGTCAATCTCCGCCTTCTTTTTATTCATTGTGTATTAGCTCTGGTTGTCATGTTTGTGCCTACATCTGCTCTACATCTGCCCTCTGTGGATAAATAAAGTGGTACACTGTCTTGAAACAGTTGCAGATTCACTTTCTGCTGATTTACTAAATTGATAAAATCAACTTTCAGCACTCAAAAAGGCTTCCTGCATTCACAGCAGACAGCACACAAACATCATGAGAGGGCAGTAGACTTGCACAGCGCAGCTGCAAGCTTCTTAAATCTATATTAAATGGATAATAAGGTGATAAAAAACACCATAACAAACAATAGGATGACTCTAAACCTAAAGCTAGGCTACTATAAACCCACCCACAGGTGTTTATTTACAGGCAGGAGCATTACAAGTCACTATAAGTAGTATAGTGTCTTTAGGATCAATACAGCCATACAGGTGATTTACATCTATGAATGTTGACAGGTGTTGTGCCAAAAAAGTGACTGACTGCCCTGTGCCCTGGATTCTAACCAGTCCAGCCTTTTTTCCACTTGCCAAAAAGTGATCGCAACCCCTACTTTGTCGCTCAAAATGACTTGATTTCATTCATGAGGCTTATATCTGACAGACTGTAGCCAGCCCAGTACTTTTTACCTGTTAAAATACCTTTTTAAAAGAAGCAATACAACCCATAAAATGTACTTTTGCACTTGCTAAAAAGTGATTGAAGCTCCGACCATTTCACTGAATGCCTCAAAATTACTTGATTTCATGAACTGGGCTTACATCTGACAGATTATAGCCCACACTGAACTTTTTTTCCTGTTGAAAAGGGGCAATACAACATTGCATACATACAACCATAAAATGCACTTCTGCACCTGCCAAAAAAAAGTGATTACAGCAACTATACCTTGACACTTAGGTTGTTTCTCCGTCAATATTACTTGTATTAATGAATGAGGGTTATATCTGACAGATTGTAGCCCGCCCAGTACTTTTTTTACCTGTTAAAATACCTTTTTAAAAGAAGCAATACAACCCATAAAATGTACTTTTGCACTTGCCAAAACGTGATTGAAGGTCCTACCATTTCACTGACAGGGTATTTATGCCTCAAAATTACTTGATTTCATGAATTGGGTTTACATTTGACAGATTATAGCCCACACTGACCTTCTTTCCTGTTGAAATACCTCATCTAGCGTATGATCACTTTTTGACACGACACCTAAATGGTTTAACTCACCATCCCCCCCAGAAGAACATCCTGGTCGTCGGCGAGGATGAGGATGATGTTGCTCGGTTTTGCGGCGGCGGCGGCGGAACACCTGACGCAGCAGGTGAGCAGCAGCAGCGGCAGCAGCGGCAGCAGCGTGGGCAGCGTCACGGCTGCACTGTGACCTCTCTGTCGGGCTCTAGTCGCTCCAGATCCGCTCCTCAAACCTGCCATGAGTCCACGGCTCCACCGGGCCTGCTGCAACACACACACACACCGGTGCGCGACTGAATATAGGTTTCGTTTCCTGCTCGGGAGGTGAGATCATAGGGCGAGATGTGTTGAATGATTGTGTGCAGGCTGGACAGTGTGACACAGAAGCTTGAGGAAGTGGAGTGAGGTTGGTGTTGGTCATATGATCAGACTGAGTGGGAGGAGTAAAGACCGAGAACACACTGTACGAGTTAAAACTACTTCTGTACTAGTTTAGTTAGTTTAATTTATTTGCAGAAACAAAGATATAAGTAGGCCTAAAGAGAGAGAGAGAGAGAGATATATAGATAGATAGATAGATAGATAGATAGATAGATAGATAGATAGATAGATAGATAGATAGATAGATACTTTATTGATCCCCAAGGGGAAATTCAAGGTCCCAGTAGCTTACAGACATCACACACAACATACACACACATCATAAACAGGATGATAAAATAACAGATCCACATAAATAATATGGACAATAAAAGAAAAGATACTAAGTAAAAAATCCCCATGCAGTATGCATTGTAAGGTGCTCTATGAGAGTGTGTGTCATGGTGGTAGTGGTGCAAATAAGTCCAATAGTGCAAGGATAAAGTCTAGAGACCAGCAATACAACACATTTGCAGGAGAGATGGCTCATTTCTCTACTTATAGGCTACAACTAAACAATATAATCACTAAATATGTTGATATGAAATAATAAAGCCAGAAAAAGACAAGGCAAACAGAAAAACAAACCAAAACCTCTTTACTAACTTTTACTTTTTAACTAACTAAAAAGAAAGGGATGGATGCTCAGTTAGTATGGATACAATAGTACCATTTAATAAACATAATACATTTTGATTTCATAATAAATTAATTTTATATTCTATTCCATGGAGCTCCTAACAGGACATGGGGATTTTTTTTAATATTAACTCATTGAGAAAAAATATTCAGATCCAAATATAAACATATAACATATAAATACACACTTAAACAACAATACATAATGACACAGATTTGAGATATAATAGAAACACAAGATGACGTTCCTATTTCTAACATCAAATCAAATTCTACATTCCATTGAGTGCATTTAGTCACGTTGCGAACATTTGCCTGTAATTCAGGCCGACATTGTTTGGGATCTCTGGGATCTTTTTTTGTCCCTTGAGTAGAATTATAAATTGAGTTTTGTGGTTTTAAACAGTAGCTACGAACAACATGGTTTGTCATAATGAACTAACCAAAGGTGCGGCATTTCTTGGTACTAAAATAGTCATACAACCCTTTTTCTGTGTGGAGCACAGAGGCTCATCTGCAAGTAATTATCTCACATGAAAAAGAGATTTCTCGATAATAAGGACTGGCTATGGATATCTAATCTCTGAGCACTTCCCTTCAGAGGGCCTGATGTTGTCAGGGCTGAGCTGTTTACAGCCAAAAGCAGCTCTGTGCGGCTGTACTGAGGTAGCCTGGTCCTTCCAGACTCTGGTCCACTAGCCTGGTCCTTCCAGACTCTGGTCCATTAGCCTGGTCCTACCAGACTCTGGTACACTAGCCTGGTCCTTCCAGACTCTGGTACACTAGCCTGGTCTTACCAGACTCTGGTCCACTAGCCTGGTCCTACCAGACTCTGGTACATTAGCCTGGTCCTACCAGACTCTGGTCCATTAGCCTGGTCCTACCAGACTCTGGTCCATTAGCCTGGTCCTACCAGACTCTGGTACACTAGCCTGGTCCTACCAGACTCTGGTACACTAGCCTGGTCCTACCTGACTCTGGTCCATTAGCCTGGTCCTACCAGACTCTGGTCCATTAGCCTGGTCTTACCAGACTCTGGTCCATTAGCCTGGTCCTACCAGACTCTGGTCCATTAGCCTGGTCTTACCAGACTCTGGTCCATTAGCCTGGTCCTACCAGACTCTGGTCCATTAACCTGGTCCTACCAGACTCTGGTCCATTAGCCTGGTCCTACCAGACTCTGGTACATTAGCCTGGCACCATCTGCAGATTATTCTCTGATATCTTCAGATGTAGACAGGGTGAGGTTGAGTATGTGAAATGTGGTGTGTCTACTGTGTACGGGGTTTTCTTAGAGTGTCTGAGTGTTTCTCCCACATTCAGTGAATATAAACGCTGATTCAACAACATTAAAAAAAAATAATTTCAGTGAAGAGACGTCCAGAGCTGTCTCACATCCGAGCTACCATCTCCTCCACTGGCCTCTGACCTTCCAGCTTTCAGGGCCACATCACGGATATGTGTCTGGGTTTACTCCGGGCGCTCTGGTTTCTTCCCACATTCAGTATTCGATCAAATGAAAATAACTACTTCTGCTTATCACTCATCATTTGTTAGACCTGAAAATATTCAACTCAGACTGAAAATCTTCTTTTTCAGTTTAGTTAATGAACTTCACATTTGTGTAAACTGGTCACTGGTTCATACACCCGCCCTTCTGAAGTGCTTAGCTTTGGTTTGGTCTGAGCCCCCAAACGTTTACAATTTCTGGCTCCGCCCCGACTGCAGTGATGATGTTGATGAGGTATAAACCCGGCCTGTTGGCTGGTATTTGAAATGCATGCAGTGGGCTAAACAGACTCTTATGTGAGTGTTGTAATGGTAACGTTATAGTGCAAAAACATGAATGAAGCTATCTTTCTCTTGCTCACTAACCGAGTGGGACTAGAGGTAGCGAGAGGGCAGCCCTTTGTACTTTGTACAATCTGTGTGTCTTATACATTTATAAACATTATTTAATATGTTTTTAAATTACCATTTATTTAAAAAAAAAATATATATATATATTTTAAATAAATGGTAATTTAAAAAAAAAAATATATATATATATATATTTATTTTTTTTTAAATAAATGGTAATTTAAAAAAATATATATATATAATATATATATATATATATATATATATATATATATATATATTTTCTTTTTAAATAAATGGTAATTTAAAAACATATTAAATAATGTTTATAAATGTATAAGACACACAGATTGTACAAAGTCAAGCCAGGCTGGAATGACTATGTGGAAGAGATACATGCTGAGGCAAGAAGGGCCTTCAAAGCATGGGTTGAGTCAGGCAGGCATAAACATCGTCCCATATTTGATTATAATAAACATGCAAATGCTAAATTTAAATATGCTCTACGTTCCATTAAGAGGAATGAAAATACAGTGAGGTCTGACTCTCTTGCAAGGAAGCTACAATACAATAGTCCTATTGATTTCTGGAAAGAAATCAAAAGAATGAATAACTGTAAATCATCGTTACCAACGAACATTGAGGGTGTCTGCGGCTCAGAGAAAATTACTCAGTTGTGGCAGAAACATTATTATGAGCTGTTTAATTGTGTTAAAAGTAACTCATTTATAGTGGGTAACATTGATAATAATGAATATGTGACTGTTTTCCCTCAAGAAATAAATGATGCAATTATGATGCTAAAAGATAATAAGGCATGTGGTATGGATATGATATCTGCGGAGCACTTAAAATTTGTGAGTAGAAAACTCTGTCCTCTAATTGCTATTTGTTTAACTGGGTTGTTAGCCCATGATATTTTACCTGATTCTATTTTATCTGTCACATTAGTGCCTATCATCAAAGATAAAGCTGGCAAAATTAAAGGCTTGGATAATTACCGGCCTTTAGCTCCTGCCAGTATTTTAGGTCTTGGAGAGGATTATACTGAATAGGCTGGAACAGTTTGTCCTGACCTCTGACAACCAGTTTGGCTTCAAATCTAAACATGGCACAGATATGTGTATTTTTGCCTTAAAGGAGGTCCTAGATTTGTATAACAGGCATAATTCCACAATTTTTATGTGTTTTATTGATGCCTCTAAAGCCTTTGATCGTGTAAATCATGAGAAGCTATTCTACAAAATGCACAACAGAGGGGCTCCCAAATATCTAGTGAGAATCTTGGCTTTTTGGTATGCTCATCAGTCAATGTATGTGAAATGGGGTAACTCGACGTCTGCCCCATTCAATGTAAGCAATGGAGTTAGGCAGGGAAGCATTTTATCTCCCTTTCTTTTTAATATTTATATGGATGATCTATCAAAGCTGCTAAATAACTGTGGAACAGGCTGTATGGTTGGGAACACCATTATCAACCACCTGATGTCCGCAGATGATCTGGTGATTCTTTGCCCATATAGTGCTGGCCTTCAACAGTTACTAATGGTCTGCTCCCAATATGGCTCAGACTTTGACATTAAGTACAATTCTAAGAAGAGTAATATTGTGATTGCTAGAAGCAGGGAGGACAAAAAACTGTCATTTCCTGCTTTCTCTCTGTCTGGTACTGTCCTTAAAGTGTATGATGAGGTCAAATACTTAGGGCACTATATAACTGATGACCTGTCTGATGATAGGGACATTCATAGACAGTACTGTATGATGTATGCACAAGCTAATATGCTGAATCGCAAATTTAGTATGTGTTCATTGTCTGTGAAGACCACACTTTTTAAAGCTTTTTGCACCCCAATGTACACTGCCCACTTGTGGCGTCACTATAAAAAAAAGCAGTATGCAGAAACTCAATGTGGCATATAATGATGGCATGAGGCTGCTGCTTAAAATGCCTCGATGGAGCAGTGCAAGCCAAATGTTTGTAAGTGTTGATGTATCCACCTGTCCTGCTGTACTCAGGAATCTCATGTACAGATGTATGTGTAGACTAACTTCGAGATTGTGGAACCATTGGCGTTTTAGTCTATATGCTAATATCTGAACACTCTTTTTGTATATTGTGGAACTTGACTGTTGTAGTCATTTCTTATTGTTTGTGTTTTATCTTGTATTTGTCTGTCTTTTGCTATGTTTTGTATTGTGCTATGGACCGTTTTTTTGTGTCCTGAATAAAGAATATGATGATGGTGATATGTTAATATTAAATGTTTTGTTCTAATTCATTTATGTATTTTGTAATTTAATTTTAAGACAGAAAATGGTCTTTCACACATAAACAGGCTTCCACATTGGGCAGTCTGACCGCATCGTGCACTGTTTCCAGTCGGAACTATTTTGGTAGCGCGCAGGTGGAGCCGGCGCAGCAACAGCTGCATCCGGTTTGCACTCTTGCACAGAAGTTTGCAGCTTTTGCGGCTTTTCATTCCCGCTAACTTCCTTCAGAGAATGAAACCCGTTACGGTAGACACGTGAACTTAACTACGTCGTAGCATTTTATGAATATTAACTGCTATTTTATGTTAATTAGCTTTATAAAAGTAAGCTAGCTTCAAAGAAGTGACGGACGTATGTCAGGAGTGAACGGAGCTAAAAAAATCAACATTAGCTTGACACAAGATTCTATATTTAGTTTTTATTACGAGATATGGACTCGACATGTATGCAGGCTTCAACTCTGATGGTTGAACGTCTGCTGTAACATCAGAGTCAACCATGGTGCCGTTAAAGAGAAGAAAGGTCGTCTCCTCCGGTGCTGGGGACACCGGCAGCGACCGTCCCGGAGATAAAGTACCGACCAGGTTCCCGCAGGTTGTTTTGTTTCTGTTGGAGAGAAAAATGGGAGCCAGTCGAAGAGCTTTTCTCTCTCAGCTCGGTCGAAAGAAAGGCTTTCAGGTGGAGGAGGTGTTCAGGTAAGATATATACTTTAACCCAGTGGTTCTCAAGCTTTTTTCAAAAATGTTCCCCCTTTGAACAGTTTTTTTAAGCCATGTACTCCCTAACCAGCTCGAATAATTTTTGGTAGAAAAAAAGTCTCTATAAAGAGGAAGAATACAGCGATGTCAACAGCCTTGTACCTGGAAAACATTTCGAGGACAACAGGAGAGTTAATGATCGCGTGCAGAGAGTTTACAGTGAATGTGGTGAAATATAAAGTACATATTACAACTAATATCTATATTTTGATTGTGAAGCATCATTATTCAAGATAAGAAAACATATTATTGCCATGCTTTCTTCTCTCTCTCCACATAAACAAAGATAATGTCAAAAAAATTATACTTCAAAAGTATTTTTTGCACATTTTTGAAAAAACATTATCTAAATAAAAACTAATATTAAGTAACATAAAGAAAAATAATAATTATAATGAATGGATTTATTAATTTAAAAAAAACATAATATCAAAAAGATAAATTCCTATTTATATTCATGTTATTGCCCACATGGACCTAGAAGTCACGACTTACAGTTTAATTTATACTTTTTATTTGTTGGAAATTACAATTCTTTGTTAGAACACACTACACACAGGCCTGAAATACACACACACATGCTCAGGTCCTATACATGCACAAATGGAGAGATGTCAGAGTGAGGGGGCTGTGACTGCTGGACAGGCGCCTCGAGCAGTTGGGAGGGCGGGGGGGTCAAGAGCACCTTGGCAGTCCAGCGACCCTCTGGTTCCCAACCCAGCTCCCTACAGACTGAGCTACTGCCACTGTCACATGTTGGATATTGTGTCTTTTTTTCCCCCCAGTGAGAGAGTCACACATGTTATCTGTGAGAACAACTGTAGTGACGAGGTGCGGACGTGGCTGCACTCGCAGGTCGGGGGCCGAACATCTGCTCAGCCGCTGGACATCAGCTGGTTCACAGAGAGCATGAGAGCAGGACGTCCTGTAGAAATACTGGACAGACATAAAGTACAGGTACATTTTTTTTTAAACGTTATTTAAAGATGATTTTGTGGGCATTTTAGGCCTTTATTAGACAGGGCATCTTGAGAGAGAGAGAGAGAGAAAGAGAGAGAGAGAGAAGGGCCGCAGGTCGGAGCTGAACCTGCAGCCGCTGAGCCTATGTACATAAGGGCACACGCTCAACCAGGTGAGCTATCCAGGCGCCCCAGCTACTGGTACATTTTACTTTCCTGAACTAACTGCCACAGCTTTTCTCTGCTCAGCCGCTGACTCCCATTTATCAAATGTCAAGGTTCATCGTTCTTTATATTTGTCATGTGCAGAACAATAAGAGAAGTAGTCGCCGGCGATGAAAGGGTTAGATTCTTAGGCCCCAACTACCGTAAACAGTTCTCATTTAATAACAAAACACACAAGCAAAAGCAAAGAATCTAAGACAAAAGAAGAAAATATATTGCAAGTTAAGATACAGAGGCTAAAATACAAACAAATAAAATATGAAGGGTTAAAGGTTTAGTGAAAATTTGCGTGTAAAGTTGGCCGTGCTCCAAAAATCTGTATCGAGACGTGCTTCTCACTGCTGAGTGTATCGATGCAGAGGCTAATGTAGTGAGACAGCAGCAAAGGCTGTGACGCCAGTTTTGAAAATGAACAATGTTGAAAAGTATTTGATGCAGTTCACAGTAAAGCCAATAGGTGGCAGCAAAGGCCAATCCCATTACACAACAGCGCTTGTCTCATTTAAAAACATACATTCAGTCGAGCATGTTAAGTTTAAATGTAAGAATATTTGTTTATTTATTTATTAATAACTGGGAGATCTCTGTGGGCCTGAATTTTAAGTTTTTAAAGTTGTGTGATTGCTGTTATACAGAGTAATAAAGAACATCTGTTGTAGTAAATTCAGGCAGTAGCTCAGTGTGTAGGGAGTTGGTTTGGAAACGGGGGGGGGGGGACCAGAGCATGAAGCATGGATTGGTAGCTGGAAATGATGATGTTAGGGTAACAGCTAATCTCACCATTAGTGTGTATAGCAGAAATAGGTAGGCACTGAGCATTTGTGTGTGTATTGTATGGGTGTGGTGCAGTGGATATGACACATGCCTTTGGTGTGGGAGACCTGGGTTCGATTCCCACTGCGATACATCAACCAGTGTGTCCCTGAGCAAGACACTTAACCCCTAGTTGCTCCAGAGGCGTACCACCTCTGACTAGGGTTGGGTACCGAAAATGGTAGGAATCAGACCGGATTAGAACGCAAATTTCGGTTCCTCATTTCGGTTCCACTTAATGTGTCGACTGAAATATTTTCCCTCTGTCGCTCCGAAAACGGACGTAAAAATATCACCCTCTCTCTGTAGTCTACCGTTAGCTAGCTACCGTAAATGTAGGCTACTTTTAAAATGCCATATTTTCCCTCTGGGCTCACCAAAACGGACGTAAAACGTTAATATATTGTTAAATTTAAATAATTTTCAATAAAAAAAAAAAAAAAAATCTGTAAAAGAGCCTTTCTTTGATGTAATTTTTCAGTTTTTCAAGAATCGGTTTAGGAATTGGAATCGTTTTAAAAGTACCGGTTCGGCATCGGAATCGTAAAAATCCAAACCATACCCAACCCTACCTCTGACATATATAGCAGTTGTATGTCGCTTTGGATAAAAGTGCCAGCTAAATGACGTGTAATGTAAACTAATGTAATGTAAACTCTGTGTAGTAAGTGTATTGTGATTTGTTTGCCTCTTTTATTGATATGTTATGTCTTTATATTGTTGTTCTGACACCTGCACCAATACAAATAATTCCTTGTACACATGTACTTGATGAATAAGTCTGATTCTATAAGTGTGTAAATACTAGGGTGGGGGGGGGAAAACCCATTCATGTAGGTATCATGATATTTTTTTTTTGCAACTATTTCTAAAATCGATTTGTTTCTTCAGAATTGATATTTATTGTTTATTTTTTTTACCAGTGATTTACCTAAACATGTTCTGTTTCTACGGTACAGCCGACGGCGACCACATGATATCTGTTTACAGCAAAACAGAGCGAAAACAGAAAATGCAGAAAATCAGCGTGATGTTCTTCTTTACAGATGAAATGTCAGACTGACTGACTGACATGTGATGTGCATTCTTATTAGAAAACAATGAGTTTTTAGAAATGTCTCATGATATATATTGTCTCTAGAAGTGGATTATTCAACTTTTTGTTAAAGAAGGAAAAGAAAATCAGAAAATACTCAATACTTCTAGAATCGCAATATTCTAAAATCCAATCGGCGCCCGTGTATCGTGAAATAATCGAATCAGGACAAAAGCATATCGTCCCCCCCTAGTAAACATGAATGAAATAAAAGGAAATTGGCTGATATGGAAACAAACATAATTTAACTTCAGCAGTTTGAATACAGGTGCTGGATTCCGGTTTGTTTTGTGCTGTTTATTCCCTCTTTTTTTTTTATTTCATTATTTATCTCGAACAATCAACAATGTTGTAAAAGAAGAAAAAAAAGAAAAAATTAAAACCACAAAATTAAAACACAAACAATCAGAATTTACCAAAGACCAAAAAAAATAAAAATAAAAAAGGATAAGTTTGAGAAGGAGCAGGCGGAAGCAAATAAATTATTTGGTCCTGCCCCTACTTCACAATATCATGTTATTACAAAACAAATAGATATGCAAATACAGAATACAATCTTTCAGGTCTTACAATAACTTACAACAAAACCTTTACATTACAATCATTTGGTCAAGTATTGATTTCTTTAATCTATTTTTGAACTGAATGATATTATTTCACTTTCAGGAGCAGCAGATTGATGAAGCGGAGGTTGTGGCGTTCTCTGTACCGAGCTACGCCTGTCTGAGAAGAACCACTCTGGACAACCACAACCCCGTCCTCACCGTAATGCCCCCCCCCCATGCAAACACAAATCTCATACATGTCACCCACAACTTTAACTTTGAGTTATTTATATAGCACCTTTCAGGCAGCACAAATTGACAAAATTACAAAATGAAGACACAGATGAGAGAAATAAAACAGTAAGACAATAAAATGTTAGTCTCGCAATGCCAGACCTTCCTCCACAGCGCTGCGGAGGAAGGTCTGGCTAGTCCGTATGGTGCCTCTGCAAAATAGCCTCGGGAAGGAACTTGTTTTGGTGGAACATTTGTACTTTCAAAAAATAGTTTTAGTCGTGCAACAGAAAAGATCTGAGGAGCAGTTAACCATAGTCCTCATAAATCTAGCGGAGTTTAGAACGCCAACACAAAGAAAGAGGAAGGTGACGGACATCCGGGCGTAAAGACATGCATCCGGCGGAATTTTCCGGCAGCACCGGAGCAATCCCGGAAGTGGAACGTCGTGGACATAGACTAATAAAATGTTACAACCAACAAGGTTAAAAAATGATTTAAAAAGCAATTATTAACACTTGTGAATAATGCAATAGCATTACTCCAAAGCCAGATTAAAAAGAAAAGTCTTTAGTTTCTTTTTAAAAATACAGAGAGAGCATCGCCATTTTAATCCCCAGACAGAGGCAGTGACTTCCACAGTTTAGGGGTGTATATACTAGGGATGCACCGAATCCAGATTTTAGGGTTTCGGCCGAATACTGAATCCAATGGTTAAGATTCTGCCGAATCCAAAAACGAATACCGAATCCTCCTCCCATCCTCAGTCCATGAACACAGTAAACACATGAATGAAGTAAACAGTGACTGTCCTTCCTTTGCCGTACCTGAAGTTGCTGCATTTTGGCTGCTGTCTGTAGATTCCTTCATCACAACTCGTATTCTTTCGGATGATTCATACCAGATCTTGTAACAGCGGTGATGTTGTGTATAGTTTAGGGTCCTCGCCACCACGAGACTAATCGGCATTGCAGATTGAACATGTAGCTGGACTTGAATGGCCTTCTTTTGACTGAAAGTACTGCCAAACTACACTTATTCTACTCACTAGTTCCATTTTCACTTTCTCACAGCCTGCTGCATTGAACGCTCCACCTACGTAAACACCTTCCCTGTAATCAACGGCGGCGGCGTAACGTCGACCAGCGTAGCGCGCGTAGTGCAAGCGTAGGGTTCGGTTCGGTGGAAAAAAAAATTCTAAGGTTTGGCAGAAACCGAACCCCGTCAAAAAGCCCAATATTCGGCCGAATCCTGGATTCGGTGCATCCCTGGTATAAACAGAATGCACTTTCCTTGTTGCTGTTATGGGACACGTTAGGAACATTTAAAAAGAAAATCAGGTGAGGACATTAGTGATCTGGCTGGAACATCAAATAAAGGAGAATCACTGGTCACTTTGATTGAAGATGTGTTTTCTGTCTCAGGATGCGTTGTCCCTGCTGGCTGAAAACGCCGAGCTCAGTGACGAGGATGGGCGAGGTGTTGCGTTCCGACGGGCCGCCGCCGTGTTGAAGGCTCTCCCCGAACCGGTGACGGGCGTGACGCAGCTCAGAGGGCTCCCCTGTCTCGGAGGACACTCGCTCAGAGTCATCAGAGTCAGTAGAAAATGTCCTTTTTTTAATCTACTTTATCACACTCAAAGAAGATCCTGTGATCCATTTTGATTCTCTTTTCTTGAAGGACATTCTGGAGAATGGAGCGTCAAGTGAAGTTGAATTTACAAAGCAGTCTGAGCGGTTTAAAGCACTGAAGGTATGTCAGCAGTTTCACTCATAAATTAAGTGCAATAGCCTACTATATTTTATGTTGGTGGAGTCCCAGGGTTATTTCTGAGAGTTGATTGAATTTTGGATAATAATGTTTTTAGTTGTTGATGTCACGTTGTGTGTTTCAGGTTTTAACGGATATTTTTGGAGTTGGAGCAAAAACAGCAGAGCGCTGGATCAGAGACGGGATACACAGCCTTCACCAGTTGCAGGAATCAGGACAAACGCTCAATCGAGCGCAACAAGCAGGTGTGTGTGTGTGTGTGTGCGTGTGCGTGTGCGTGTGCGTGTGCGTGTGCGTGTGCGTGTGTCCTGATGCCCATGTCTGTATTTCATCTGGTTTCTCTCTGAATGAACAGCGTTTCTTCTCTCAGGCCTGGAGCACTATGATGACCTGAAGCAGCCCGTCACGAAGGCGGAGGCTGACGCCATCGGCGAGATCGTGGAGGAAGCTGTCGTGTCTGTGTTACCCGGGGCTCAGATCACTCTGATCGGAGGATTCAGGAGGTACAACAGCAAAACACTCACTCGTTCCGCTATTAGGATCGTCAAACTGGTATAAAATGACATTCAATGGGCTATTATTATACTTAAGTCTTAAAGGTGCTCTAAGTGATGTTGGGTGATGGCACTTCTTGTTGACGTTCAAATTATTGTCAAACAAAACGGAGGCTAGCTTGCCCCTCCCTCCTTCTCCCTTCCGCGCACTAACCCCCCAACCCCCACCCCCAAACTATCCTTCTTGGTTATTGGCTGGAAGACTGTTTGTTATGTTTGGTGGCGCAGTTTGTTTTTGTTGCCGTTTGTGGAGGCTGGGCTGTCTACAGAGACCACATTGTTTTACAGTGTGTTCAGGAGACAGGCAGCTCGCGGATAGTGAGGAGATTTTTGCTGGTTGTGAACAAAAATGTGGTAGCCTAAAAAACGCGTAACATCACTTAGAGCACCTTTAAATTTAACTTGGTGAACCTGCAGAAGCCCTGGAGGTTGAGCACTTTAGCGTCAATCTGCTTTAAACTCTGCAGGTTGAATCCTAGATCCAACTGATACAACTGTGTAAGAACGCAGCAGGTTCTTTTTAAAAGTCAAAAGTACAAGCTTGTGGAAAGAGAAACTTAACTACGATTCCCAGGGTGCATTTTTGTTACTGAAACACAATCTGCATCTTAAAATAATTCTCTTTTTTTTTAATTATGGCGCCGTGTTTTATTCTTTAACGATTAAGAGTTTTGAAGTATTGACTCTGACTGGGTTCTTCTTCGTAGCAAAGGCAGCCGAGACTCATGGGTACTGTAGTATTTAGAGCCATCACCAAACTGAGGGACAATTTAAAAAAAGGATTTCTCTGAAACTGGGTGGTCAGAACAGAAACCTATTAGGAGTCCGGTGTTGAGTTTATGTTCAGTCAAATAAAATTGAGCAGATAGTTTAAAGATTTCTTTAAAAGATAAACTTAAAATGGGAATACACGATGGAGAAAGACACACAGCTTCTCCCTTATCCATCCTCCTATTTTATGTAGAAATGATCTTCAAACTGTAACATTAGCGCTTCTGACGCTCTCTCCAGAGGAAAGCTGACGGGCCATGATGTTGACTTCCTAATAACACACCCAGAAGAGGGCAGAGAGGTGGGACTGATGCCTAAAGTCGTCTCCTGGTTGGAATCACAGGTAAAATTGTCAGGCAACGGCTATTTTAATATACACTTTTTAATCATCTAAATTAGGGTTGCACGATATTGACAAAATGTGATATTGCGATATTGATTACAAATATTGCGATATCGATATTCATTTCGATATTTTTAAACATATGTAAAATTACAAAAGTTATGGGACTCATCAAAATAGATTCATAACAAATACAACTCAAGGTTTATTTCAACTGACGGTCATATTGGACTGGTCCAACATGAAGAAATAAATACATAAATAAGGACCATGTCTACAGAACAGGACATGTTGTACTGGTTGGACAGTATAAAATATATAAATAAAGAGAACAGGACAACTTTTCTTTCTCTTCTCTGATTTGTTCGTTTAATTGTCTCTATCCATTTCTTCACTTACACTGTCCCTCTGTAGAAATATGCACACACGTGGTACGCTCCATAGGGTTTGTCACGTAGTGGACCTGTGCGCTGACGTGCACTAACATATGCAGTTGGCACGGTAACTGGCCAATGAAACATGATCATTACAGCGTTTCAAGCTCTAAATCAAACACAACTAAGCCACACAGCCAACGGACGGGACGCAGCGCTCCACAAAATAAAACAAAATATCACATACTTATCACGACACTTTCGATATAATATTGCACAACGTGATATCGCGATAACGATATTGAGTCGATATATCATGCACCCCCTAATCTAAATTTATACTAGCCAGATTCAAACTGCACAAACGTTTTAATGACAGAGTTCTGTCTCTCCAGGGTTTCCTGTTGTACCAGAAAACTACAAGAAACTCTTACCTGGAGGCTAAAGACGGTCCTGCTCGGCCCGCCTCCAACATGGACCGCTTCGAGAGGTGTTTCTCCATCTTTAAACTGGCCGACGCGGAGAAACGAGGAACGAAACAGACAGAAAATACACCTGAGGACACGTGCAGGCTCGCAGCCCACTCGCAGGTTACAGACGAAGGACCGAAACCTGCCAGCGGACACAGACGGTGGCGAGCCGTGAGAGTGGACCTAGTGGTCTCTCCCATCAGCCAATTTGCTTTTGCTCTGCTGGGCTGGACCGGATCCAAGGTGGTCTTTCTTAAGTAACCTAGGATAAGATGTTCCTCAGTGGATAATACTCCCACTAACTCCTTACACTCCTTGCTGACCCCTCCCCTCTGGCAGGAGGCTGCGGTCCATCAGGACCAAATCCTCACGCCATAAAACCAGTTTTTCCCCAACAAGGCTCGGGTCACTACAATTGCACTAACCTTCATCCTGGACTTAACATCTGCCCATTGTAGGGCTGCACTTTGAAATAAAATTGCCTTGCCTTGCCTTAATTTCATCGTCTACATCGCGATGTGCGCATGCACGATAGTCACATCGCAGGACAATGCGATGTTGACGCTACAACTTCTTTGCCACTTGTTAAAAAAAGTAAACTTTCACCGTTCTCCTTTTACATGATTGTTACCGGCCTTTCTTCCTAATTTCCCTCTCCAAAATCACTTCAGAAGAGTAGTCACAGCGCTTGCTTTGGTGTTTGTAAAGCATTAAAGTTCAACAAAGAATGGTTCACATTAGATTTTTTATTTTCTATGTAGATGCACTCCCCTACAAAATCACCTCAGTAGTTGAGAATTATTTATTATTTCCAAATAGAGCTATTTATGTAATCTTGTAAAAATTAGACTTTTTTCAGCAGGAAAAACAATATCGCAATGTCAGTTTTTCCAATATCGTGCAGCCCTAGCCCATTGCATATACTATATATTCTTTACAATTTTGCACTCAACCCATTCATCTTTTTCCATCTAGTTACTTTGGATATATATATATATATATATATATATATATATATATATATATATATATATATATATATATATATTTCTTTCTGTATTTATTGTTTATTTTACATTAATGTTTTCTTTGTTTTTTTATGTATGTAGCACCTTTCACTAACACAAATTCCACATAAGTGTAACTTATTGTGGCAAAAAAAATTCTGATTGTTCTCTGCAGTTGTTTGAGAGAGAGCTGCGACGCTGGGCGGGGCACGAGAAGGCCATGTCTCTGAGCAGCCACGCTCTGTACGACAACAAACAGGTAAACACTTCTTACATTATGCAGTCCTTCCAAAAAGAGTTTTTTTTGTGATTGTTGCAGGCAAAAATCCTTGATTATGCGGCACGTTTTCTTAAAAACGATGGAATATGCGGAATATTTATGCAATTTTATGCGATGAAATTGCGGGAACTTGCAAAAATTGCGGTTCCATCATGGCTTCATTGTGCATTGTGCAGCTTTTTGATGATGTTCACGTCGCATAATTAAGTCACTTCATAACGTTCCCATGGCAACAGGGGGAAATGGCTGCTCTTGTGTGAAGTAAACGCAAAATTTTTCAACTTTCTGCTAAAATATGTGTGACTTTTTTGCAACGAAAATGCGGGGATTATGAAGTCATGCAAGCCCTGCATATTTTGTGCGGAAATCGGCAATTTATGCGGCGAAAGTGCGGCGTATTTGAAAAAATCCGGCCCCCGCATAAATATGCAGACTTTGGCTGATTATGCGTTGAATTATGCGATCGCATAATTGCGGTTTTCTGGAGGGACTGATTATGTTGTGTGTGTTTATATATTTGTTTTTTTAAATTGATGAAAACACATTTTTTTATTTTATTTATGACACAATTTCAATACTTTTATTGATGAATATGGTTTCTTGACTTACATAACCTTTTAGGTTAGGTTGTGCTGATTTTAGGGATATAAAGCATTTGAAGATACTCCAAGAAATGACATCACAATAAGCAAAAATGCCAATGTAGGCACCGGCCGACCATTTCTACTCAGAGTTCAAAGGGTTAACACATTTTTAATTTAGTCTTTTTTCTTGCATAATTAATGAGATGGCTTTTCATTCTTCTTACAGGGTAGATATCTGAAAGCTACGTCAGAGGAGGAGATATTTACTTATCTTGGTCTGGAGTACATTCCTCCGTCAGAGAGAAACGCCTGATGATGATCTCCGACACGAGGAGCAAGCAGGTACCATCTGAGGTTTATAACCCGCACGCAGAACTGTTAACGGAGCCGCCAAGTGGACCTTTATACTCCCTCCTGAATCATAAATAACAAGTCTTTGAGTTTAAACCCTCTGAGGTCTGAGGGCATTTTCACATATGTTCTTAAAATTAACTTTTTAGGGTATTTGCGTATAACTGATCCCCATGTGATTCACATCAAAATGTTCCGAACAAACTCAGCTTTGCGTATAGTGACGCCCACATTGTTTCTAGAGCAATGTGTGGAGAGATAATTTGGTGCTAAAGATGCAACGTTGATGTTGGCTTTTTAAAATTCCTCAAATCTTAAAGAACAAAAAACCAAACAAAAAAAACCCTTAAAGCTTTAGTGCGTAACTTTTTGATATTAATGAACGTCCGTAACATTCAAGCCATCACCAAATGAGTTGCTACAAAGCTAATTAAGACTATCAGCTCCACACAACTCTCTCTGGATTTCTCACTATGACTATGTTCAGAAGATCGTGGCGTCCGGTGACTTTCCCGCGCAGAAACTCGAATAAAGATAATCACCTCTTCTGAAGAGTCCATCATGTATTTTAATCCTCCGTGTCCTCCGTGGCTACTAGCAACTGCGTGAATGAGGGTGGGGGCGGTGCGCGATCACGGAAGACTTGTATCATGTGGACGCGTCGACAGTGTTGTTGTCATTACTTAGAATTCCTCATGGGGGTGACAGATGCTACGCACTATAGTTTTAACTTATGATATGTTGTATGAATTGTTTCGGTGCTTGAAATGAGTTTAGGTTATATGTGATTTAAAATAGATAAATGTCTGAAATGAAAATTAGTAATATAGATTTTTGAGTAGGAGTTTTTGTCAAACATTGTTTGGACGCGCCGGTGCGTATTTTGCCCTCAGAGGGTTAAACCCTCACCAGACACCAAAACAAGTGCAAGTTTTTAATGTTATGCGACATGATCTCATTACGATTAGTCGATTGACAGAAAATTGAACTGGCAGCTATTTTGATAATCGAGTAATCGTAGTAATTTTTGGGCTCTGGGAAATTACACAGGACTTGTTAATATGTTTTGAGATTTTAATGACAAAATGATTAAACAGGAAAATAAAAGGCAGATTAAATCGAAAAATTTAAATAATTGTTAGTTGTGGAAACAAAAAAAAGATGGAATGTGCAAAATATTGACTAAGGGACGGCTGTGGCTCAGGTGGTAAGAGCGGTCGCCTAGCGATCGGAAGGTTGGTTGAAATTGAAACTGAACCCCGAATTGCTCCCGATGCTGCGCCATCGGAGTGTAAATGTGTGTGAATGTTTATCTGATGAGCAGGTGGCACCTGGTACGGCAGCCTCGGCCACAGTGTGTGAATGGTGTGTCACTACCCGATGTGAGTCGAGTGCAGATGTGAGTTGCGCATGCTCAGATTTAAACGTTTTACGGCATAACGCCAAGGGATCCGGATCCGGCTGCAAGCTTTTCTCATTACAAACAATAACAGAAGATGGAAATCATTTTAAAAACGTTTTAGCTATCTATGATTGTTTGATTGCTAACGTTAGCTCAAAACACCATTCCAGTGACAGCCTTTGTTGTGTGTGATTGCTAACTTGTAGCCTGCAGTGAATGAATTCCGTTACGTAGGTCCATTTCTATTGTATCGACGTTCCAGAAGTCTCTCGTTGGCAGGTTCTTGTCGGCTACTTCAGCCTCTGATCTAGAACTGACATCAGGGATCATGCCGTGAAAATGTGATGCCTTACGCTAAATAATAAATGACTGCTATGTAATGTACCTATCTCATTATTCTGTGGCTGACAGCAGAACAGATCTGCGTGAAATCCGTCTAGCTGGATCCGGATCCTTTGGCGTTGTGCCGTAAACCGTTTAAATCTGAGCATGCGCAACTCACATCTGCACTCGACTCACATCGGGTAGTGACATGGTGAATGGTTTCTGTACTATGTTTATAAAATACAGTCCATTTATAAAAACAGTCCATTTACTAAGGAATAAAGCGTTCCCGTTGCAAAGAAATCTGCCAGGAAATGTGCTCTTGCATGTATTTTGTTGGAACTTTTTACAGGATAAAGAGTTCATCTTTTTTTTTGCTGGTCAACTCTGTGTTTGTTTGGACGGATCGCTCTGCACCGCTGGACTGGCCTCGTTCAAAACGAACGAAAGTTGCTGCGTTGTTATTGTATCACGACCCAAAGCTGTGTTGCGTTTGCTTTTTATATTGTTACCTTCCATTTTAACTGTATTTCACTAAATATTGCACTTTACAGCACCTTGTAACCCTGGTTCTCAAAGGTGCTTTATGAACAAAGTTTACCAGCTTACTTACTTACTGTGACCAGTTAGTTTGAACCTTTCAAGTTCAACAATACGATACACTGAATGATTCAACAGATTGCAGTTGGAGTCAAGCTTTGCATCGAGCTAAAACTAAACGCATTTTTAAGTTTTCTCTACTTCATACTCTCACCTAGAAACTCCATTCAAACCTTATAATGTTCCACATCCTTTTGGCATTATTCTACTTTTAAAGCCAACAATTGAATTAAGCATTTCGCTTTTCAAAAAACTTAAAATATTCCACAATGTTTTTTTATTCAACTTTTAAATGAAATTCCTACAAATTAAACCCATTTCCACTTGTCCAACTATTCCTACTATTTCAATTTCTTCTTACACACTTAAGCCAGTTCAGCATTCACACACATTTTTTTGCAGGAAATGCATTTTCTATTGCAGTCTAATATAACAGTCCTGTAATAAATCTTCCTTCATGAAGGTTATAATGTTTTGTTTATTTTGGAAATGTTTGAGAGACGTTTTGACTCAAATGTTTGATCATTTCGGAGGTTTGTGCTGCTGTTAAATTGTAGGATTTATTACAGGACTGTTGCATGAGTTTCAGCTATTTATGTACCTAATGATGAACTGGCTTCATCCGGAATTCAAAATTCCAAACTTGAGATACAAAGTGCTGTGATGTTCCTGCTACTTAAGTTGATCATCTGAACTGTACTTTCTAGTTTTATACTTTGCAATAAAATATGTATAAATTAAGTCTTAAAGGATACAACTTTTGGTATTCTATATTTTTGTTGTTGTCAACAAATCCCATGAAATCCATGACCATAAATGTGAACCTCGTGGTGGTGCTAAAGGGAAAGTCTGGGGATTCATCCTCAGTAAAACTTCATGGAAATACATCAAATAGTTTTAAGATGTTTCCGTCTGAACTTACTCAACCATCCCTAGAGACTCTGATTTTAAGATGGTAAATGTTCATGTATAACTTCCACTCTAAAAGGGTCCAAAGAACTAATAGGCCGATGTCACACTTCCTGCTCCCGGAACGCGGAGTAGGGAATCAGAACTTCCGGTCAACAGTCCCTTTTTCCGTGAGGATTTAGATTATCAGCCATAATGTCTAAACCATCCCATAATGTCAAAACCATCCGAGGTAGACTGACCCCGAGCCTCGTGGTTGTGAAACGAAAGTTGCTGCTCCTGTAGAAGCTAGAAGTCTGTATGAAATTAACCTTGTTTTAAGAAAAAACATATTTTATCTGCGATCTTATGGAAAAAAAACTACACTACCCACAATCCTAAGCGTAACAGCAACGTCTCTGATTGGTCCAACTCACCGTTACCATAGAAACATTTACCGAAACCGCGTACGGCTAGGGCGAGCTTCTACCATTGAAGTCTCTGATAGTTTCTGTACACGGTCTTGTACCTTTTGCCTGTTTTGCCGTTTTTTTCAAAATGTTTTTTACTTTGAGAGAGATAATTTACAATCCCAACCACATCGTCGTAGGTGACTTCAGGCAGGTTGCGGAGAGACTTGGTCCAGCAGTATCTATCGGGCTCCGCCATTGTAAAAAGTTAACCGGAAGAGCCGTATCCCCACTCAAAGACGTTCTTCCGGTTTTCAATTGTTGCATGACATAGGCCTATTTCTAGGGCTTAATTTGAGCCAGAAAACACACCGGAACATGTTCCAGCACCTCAGACATTGGATCTGGAACCTTTTTTATTGGATCCGGCACCTCCTGTGTCACTATGACAAATTAATCGCCTAAATGAAAAAAACAAAACTACTGTTTGTGTAGTGTTCAATGTTGTTATCTGTCTTGTTAGTCTTTATTCCCCATTGGAGTTCCACAAAAATCTTGTGTTTGCATTTTCGATGCGTTTTGAGGTGAATTTTCAGGGTAAGACGGAGGGGGGAGAGGGACGGAGGGAGGGGAGACAGGGGGGAGAGGGAGGGAAGGAGGGAGGGAGGGGAGACAGAGGGGGGAGGGAGGGGAGACAGAGAGGGGAGAGGGATGGTGGGAGGGAGGGGAGACAGAGGGGGGAGAGGGACGGAGGGAGGGAGGGAGGGGAGGCACTTCAACAGCGCGGCGCTGCACTTCAAGTGACACAAGCACTTGTGCTGGTTGAGATTGCTGTTATAGCCTCATTTCATTCAGGGGAAAAATGTCAAAAAGACAACAAAGTTTGCTTAACTTTTTCAAATCCGCTGGCCAGTCGGATCCCAAACAAGCAGAAAACGTTTCCGCCGATCAAGAATGTGGAGACCACGGTGGTTTTTTTGGTTAATTATTTATTAGTTAATAATAGTCTGATGGATAATTGCTGCTTGTGAAAACGATTGTTGCAGTGTTTTTTTTTTTTTTTTTTTACATTTCGCACCGATGCAGTGCATGTTCTGAAATAAAAATAAACATTGCTCTGATGTACACACAGCGTTGTTTAGGTGTTTTTAGTCAGTGAAGCTACGTAGGCAGTGTAAATTTTGTTCCGTTACCTCCAACCCCCGTTTTGAGTCACTGGATCCACCCCCCCTCTGCACTCCGGGACACAAATTACAAATTAAGCACTGCCTATTTGCTCTTGTTTCATAAAGACAGAAACCAAGCAGGTTTCTCCTGAACAGTTACACTGTGATGGGATTAAATCTGCAGGAGATCATGTTAAAAAAAAAAAAAGAGACGTGATAAGAAAAGTTTGATCCAATCAAACCAGAACAGAGCAGAACATGTAAAACTTTATCATTTGTTTAACAAGGAAACACAGAAGATATACTTATATATTTATCATAGGTGTAACCTTATCACTTGACGTACAGCAGGACATTTTTGTCTGTTGTCTCATGTAAAATGTAAAAGGAACATTAACCCACATACACACCTGTGTACCACTGACCTGTATTCTCCAACGTCCTCTTCACCTTATCTGTACATTCACTCAAGAGAAAACCACACAGCAGATACCACGAGAGAGCTCGGTGAAAGAAACCCGTAGACACTGAGTACATTTACTAAAGTAAACATGGGGCTTTCACAAAGGAGACGCTGTTTGTGTCTCGTGTCAAACCAAAAGTCAACGTAGACTTAGTCTACTTTTACATAGTCTCGCTTTGCCAGACCATCCACACGCTGCGGAGCCGAGGAGGGTCTGGCCGGTCCACACAGCATTCTGGGATGGGAGAAAAACGTGCTCTGGTTTATTGGCATTTCTTTAAACCAATCACAATTGTCATGGGCAGCGCTAAGCTTAGCACGGCGCCGCTGTAAAATAGTCGTGCGAGAGAAAACTCAGATTGGACAGATAGTCTAGCTAGCTGTCTGGATTTACCCTGCAGAGATCTGAGGAGCAGTTAACCATAGTCCTCAGAAATCCACCAGAGGTTAGAACGCCAACACAAAGAAAGAGGAAGGGGACGGACATCTTGGCAAAAAGACATGCATCCGGTGGAATTTGCTGCGGCACCGGAGCAATCCCGGAAGTGGAACGTCGAGGATAAAGACTAACGTATACATGACAATGGTCTTGCTAAAACAGAAACGTTTTTTTTTGGTTTGCTTTATAAAGTTCCACGTTTAGATGTCATTGTTTTGAATGGACTGCCGTCAACGTTCACTGGGAGGCGAGGGGTTGAAAATAACAGTAAACGGCGAGTTTTTCTTAATTTACTCTTTTTGTGCCTAAACTAGGGCTGCACGATATGAGGAAAATGTCAAATTGCGATTATTTTGACTGATGTTGCGATTGCGATATGATTCACGATATTGGAGGGAATGATCAATTTTTTGGATCATCGTTCTCATTTTCATTGAAACACAAATAAAAATGTACTATAGTCATGTAGTGTGATTTCTGCGAGGATCTGCACCAAAGACAGATGTTTTCTGTAGTCTGTAGGTTAGGATTTGTAGGCCGGGACGTCTCTGCAGCACCACAACACTTCATTCAGAATGGTTTGACACATATTTTGCCTTTAACAAATATTGCGCCCCACCAGCCATTTGGATATTGCACTAGTTCATATTGCGATTTCGATAAAATTGTGATTCATTATGCAGCTCTAGCCTAAACCTAGCCAAACTGTGACCGTTTACAATGTGTTTTAAATCGCGACCTATTCGTTTTCTGGTTGGATAAACTGTCCTATTTCCTGCCAACGCTAGGGGAGCTAATTTATCAAACGCTCCAGTGGGTCGTATTAGAGGGTAGGAATAAACGACATCGATATCGTCGTATGGTTTGGAGATCTTGGGCCCTATTTTAATGATCTAAGCGCACGGCGTGAAGCGTCTGGCGCATGTGCGTTTAGGGCGTGTCCAAATCCACTTTTGCTAGTTTGACGGCGGAAAAAAGGGTCAGTGCGCCAGGTGCATGGTTCAATAGGGTTGTACTTAGTGTCTTCATTAATCAGAGGTGTGTTTTGGGCGTAACATGTAATAAACCAATCAGAGGTAGAGCTGAAGATCTTTGCCCGAACCCGACGGGACCCGACGGGACGACGTGTGCCTCCACTTCCTCTCGCTGCACAAAAAGTGAAGCTACAATCTGCCATTTTGTTATTTTGAAGCCAGAGTCTGCGCAGTAGTGATCGGGAGGTCGAGTCGCGGTATCAAAGTCCCGCCAGACCAATCGTGAGTCAATCCCAGCTGTCAATCATGACGTTTCAGCCCATTTTTATAGCATCAATAAACTAATAAAAACCAAACTTATCAGAAAAATGAACACTTAAACAAACATCAGAATGATAAGAACTAGCTAAAATGTCAGAATCCCATCTTTGGAAAACATTTATTTGATGGGGACTTTGATTTTTTTTAAATGGAGGGGTTAAAAAGGTTTATGACCTATACTGTAGCCAGCCACCAGGGGGCGATCCAGGTGTTTTGGCTTCACTTACACAGTCTAAACAACAACCCCTGGTTCAACACGGGCGCCGGTTGCTGGTACGAGGACGTTCTAAGGACGAGGACGTTTAATCCTCAGATATCAGTCACTGTGTGTGTGTGTGTGTGTGTGTGTGTATCGTGTGTGTGTGTGTGTGTGTGTGTGTGTGTGTGTGTGTGTGTGTGTGTGTGTGTGTGTGTGTGTAGACATTGATACTTTAAGTACATTCTGCTGATAATACGTTTGTACTTCAGTTGAGTTTAAATGCAGGACTTTTATATTGTTGTTTTCCGACTTTAACTGAAGAAAAGGGTAAGATAAGGTAAGAAAAACTACTCTCTGTCCAGGTGACAGTACTTTGTCTTTTCAAATGACATAAAATACATATAAGAACATAAATGTTACATATAGAAACAGTGTAAAAACATAGACCGTAAAAACGTGCAAAACGCAAAAACAGTGCAAGAAGAAGCCTGAATGTTTGATGCTGTCTATGTACTGTATGGCTGTTCAGTGTGTTGATGGCAGTGGGAATAAAGGATCTTTTTCACCGTGCAAATGGGACTCTAGCATTGGCTTGATGGCAGTAACTGAAAGGATTGTTGAAAAGGGGTGTTTGATTGTGTCTGAGTGTGTGTGTGTTTGTGTGTGTGTGCGTGTGTGTGCGAACTCACAGGCGTTTCCTTCACCTCTTCCTAACAGCCTCATTAACCTCTAAATACCGGTTTAACATCAAAGGCCGTGTCGGCGCTCACACCTCCGTCTCCTCTCTTTGACATGCGCACACTTCTTCATTCATGTACTGACTTTTCATTTATCCATCTCTCAGACTCAACACTTTAAACTGTATGACATGTAAACACAATATAATACATAGTGTTTTCTATAGTTGGAAGAAATGGATTTAGAAAGGGGGGAATACAGGTTTTTACGTCCTGGTCCTGCATCTCCATTCATTGACACGTCTCTGTTTTTGACGCCGTATGTGTGAACCAAAAGTTTCTGAGGGAGGAGACATCGTCCTGCACCGGGGAGACTGATAGTCTGTGAGAACAGAGACCACAGAGGATGTAGTTTGTGTATATGTAAATGAATGGATGAAGGACTTGTATCTTATACTTTCACCTCAGTATGAAATGTAGTGGGTTGTGGGCAGTCTATTTTAAATGGTTTAAAAATGAAAGTATGACTTTTTGATGTGTTTTTAAAGTTAAGAAGGTGCTTTCTATTTTTGTAAACTGATGTAAATTTGGCTTTTTATTCTGTTGTTTAACTATGAGCATGAATTCAATAAACTCAAACTAAAGTATTGAGAGACGTGTGAACATGGACACATTTAGGGCTGCAACTAACTTATAATTACTTTATCTGTCGATTATTTTCATAATTAACCGATTAGTAGTTTGCTCTCTAAAATGGTGGTGATCAGCGTTTCCCAAAAAGCCCAAGATGACGTGCTTAAATGTCTTGTTTTTGTCCATAACTCAAATATACTCAGTTTACTGTCACAGAGTAGAGAAGAAACTAGAACATATTCACATTTAAGACGCTGGAATCAGAGAAGTTTGACTTTTTTTTCATAAAAAATGATTCCAACCGATTAATCGATTTATCAAAATAGTTGATGATTAACGTAAAGGTTGACAACTAATCGATTCCTGATGTCTAGTTTTTTGTATCTTAGAAGGAATTAAAAGAAATGTAACTTTCACTTAACACAACTCTTCTTCAGTATACCATACTTTATTTTATTATTTTTTAACATTTTCCTGTCTAAAGAAAAGCCAAGAGTTCAAAAACAGGGAATAATGAACGTGACACGTGTGTAGTTTGTTTATTTAGGATCCTCATTAGCTCCTGTATTTAAGGTGCTATTCTTCCTGAGGTCCTTACAACTCACTTGAAAATGTGGCAATGCAATAATAAATACACATAACATCATAAACAATGAAAAATAAAACTAAAACTAAACATACACTATCATTTCATGACACAACTCATAAAATAACAAAACACACACATAAGACAAGGACAGACCCACAGACAGCTCCACCAGTGCAGTCATCGGGCATTCCTTACATTTAGGTTGAACACATTTTTACTGTTGTTCCAACAGTGTTGGAAGAAGTATTCAGATCCTTTACTAAAGTAAAAGTACCAATACAACAATGTAAAAATACGCCATCTGAAGTAAAAATCCTGCACTCAAACGTCACTTAAGTAAAATAGTATTATCAGCAGTGTTGTGGCAGTTTAGGAGTTGTTTTTATATGACATTATCTGAGAAGGTAAGAAGAGAAATCACTCTTCGGTGGAACTTCTTACATCTGACGTGCTTAGGCGTCGATTTCGGTGGGGACGGTGGGTACGCGTACCTACCAGATTTCGTCATGAGTCATTTTGTATCCACCATTTTTTTGGAGAAAAAAAAAAAAAGTCCATAACACATATAATTCTTGAGCGACAGCTGCCAAAAAATCCACAACAATCTCTATCCCCACAGGGCAGACACAGACACACAGCCACAGCCGCTCAGCTTAACGTGGTTTAATGTACCTAAACAACGATCAATCATCACCATATTTCTTACACCTGTCACAAGAACTAAACCTAAATCCAACGATTATAGAAGTTATCTCACATTAGCGTTGTCTTCTTCATTGGCGCCTATGGCGAGGAAAAAGCTTGTACCAAAACAGTGATCAATGATTACCAAATTTCTCTCTCATATTGCTCCTCATAACCACTGAAAACTGTCTAAAAATCTAACCAGAAATGTGGTGATGATTGATCGTTGTTTAGGTACATTAAACTATAAGTTATGACCCCATGAGAACCGTGGGGAGTCAACCCACAGCCGCTCCGCTGCCCTGCTGAAAATGTGAAGCAGAAATGCTTAATGTCAGATAACGTCCATAATAATAGTTGATTTTTTGACAGTTTTCAGTGGTTATGAGGAGCAATATGAGAGAGAAATTTGGTAATCGTTGATCATTGTTTACGTACATTAAACCACGTTTCTATTCATTAATAAGCTACAGGACAGCGTCTTTCAAAACATGACCTGCGCGAAAGAGGAAAAAAAAATGAATGCGTCATTGTACCCAGCACTTCTGGAAATGTACTTCTGAATGCGTCTCTGTCCCCAGCACATTTCAAACCAAACTGACGCCCATGTTGACGTGACAGAATCTGCTTTATTATAACGGCTCCAAAGCCAAAAAGGTTGGGAACCTCTGGCATTTTTACAAAGTTGTTTTATTTACTTATAATATATATATATATATATTTTTTTTTAAAGATTATTTTTTGGGGCATTTTTAGGCCTTTATTCATAGGATATTCATATTCTCTATATATATGGGCGTCCGCTCTACCGACTGAGCTATCTGGGCGCCCTACTTATAATATTTTTAATGTTAAATCTTAACTGAATCCTGAACTAAAAATAGCCCCCCTTTAACATACATTGTGTAATGTTTTGAGTTGATTCTTAGCAAAAATCCCTTTGTTCTTTCACAAATATGTGCTCATTCATGTGTAATTACTTCCACCAACTAATCAAAGTATTCTCGTAAGCGTAGAATCTGCCATTCAGAATTACATTACATAGCATTTAGCTGACGCTTTTATCCAAAGCATCTTACAATTGCTATATATCAGAGGTTGCACGCCTCTGGAGCAGCTAGGGGTTAGGTGTCTTGCTCAGGGACACATTGGTTGATGTATCGCAGTGGGAATCGAACCCAAAGGCGTGTGTCATATCCACTGCGCCATCACCACCCACCAGAATCATTCAGAATACATACGAGCGAGTCGCTCGAATGACGGCCGGCATCTTTAAAATACATTAGCCAAAGAGGGACATACCTCCGCCTTTCGCCCTCTTACACTCAGTGGCACCGTGATGAATGCCAGTGGGAGATTACTCGCCAGGGAAGTGAATAAGAGAATTAAAACGACAACGCGGCAAAGCAACAAGACCAAAGTTAATATTGGAGTGGCTAGAACAGCTGCGTGTAAACGATGGAGACACTAAGAGATCATTTCGGGTTCGGCCACCGTAGGAGTTAAAACACGCTCTGAATGGGAGGGGCTAGAAAGTAATATTCAGTTGGTTGTCATATACAATTTCACTGCTTGATGGGAGAAATTCTTACACAATGTAGCTTTAATAATCCCCCGCAGTGGGCCTCATGTTGACTTATTTATAAACGTGCAATAACCTAAAATAATCAGTTTTTCTTAAATGTGTTTTTTATATGCTGCCATTCAATATGTGCAATAATAATATTAATGCTGCTTTCAAACTCCTTTTTTTTTTTTTATTTTGTAATGTCATAATGTCAATGACTGGAATGAACTACAAAAACCCCTGAAACTCAAAACCCTTATCCCACTAACTGCCTTTAAAGCACGTCTGTCTGAGCTCCTGCCCGATCACTGTTTTGCACACCATTATTCCATTATCTCTGCCATGCCCTATTGCATTGCATTGCATAGTTGCACATCTTCACCTGCACTGCTCTCATGTCTGTTTACGCTCTTTTGCACTATTCCATCTGCCCTGGCATGCTCAACTGTTATTCTTCCCACCATTGTTGTCATTCAATTTTCTACTGATCTACATCACTAACTAGGGATTTAACCGGGAGTCCAGTATACTTGTGGGGTCCCGACGGCTTTGTGGGACCAAAATGCTGGACCCCACAAGTTTAAAGGACTGTTTGAGGGTTAAGACTTGGTTTTAGGATTAGGGTTAGAATTATGCTATGGTTGGGGTTAGGGTAAGGGTTAAGGTTAGGCATTTAGTTGTGCTAGGGAATGCATTATGTCAATGACGGGTCCCCACAAAGATAGTGCCACAAACGTGTGTGTGTGTGTGTGTGTGTGTGTGTGTGTGTGTGTGTCTGTCGGCCCCAGCAGAGTCCCAGGCTGCTGCTGTCTGTGGGGTGACAGCCTCCTGCTGGGCTCGTCTTTGATTGGCTCCATTCAGACGCTTTCATCTCTAATGGGCCTGTTTGCTGCTCTGTTATGGACACAAACACACCTCGACCCCCCGGGGCGCTGAGAGGAGACCAGAGGGAGACACATGTCCCAACCTGGTGCTCAGATCTCTGCATACAGGAGCTTAAATCTCTGTCTTTATCAGGGTTTTAGAGCCCAAATCCTGACTAAATCTCAGTCAGACTCTTCTGTAATACAGAGGCTTTAACCCTTATCTTGTCCTTCGGTCAAATTTGATGCGTTTTCAAAATGTTTTTAATATCAGAAATATGGGGGGTTTTTTTACAACCAAATTGCCCAAAAATAACAAAGATGCATGGATGTGCCTGATAGGTAAAATTAATGATTACTTCCATTGAACTTTGGGTGTTTTGTTCAATCAAACTTTGACAGATACCAGTCTGTGATCCACTCAACATCTTCTGATCTTAACTCTTAGTCACTCTTAGTTTTTTAACTAAAACAATTAGGTATCATGTCATATGAATTAGGTTTATTGACCGTGAATTAAAAAAAAAAGGACAACAAGTTCATGGCAACACGAGGGTTAAAGGAGAAAGCTCCGGATATTCTATTTTTATTTTGTCTACAAATCTTATGAATCTCCGTTTTTATATCAGGGCTTTATAGAGAAAATCCTCAATAAATCTCAGTTCAACTTTTCTTTCTCTTGCTCTTTAAAGAAGATCTCATGAAAGAAACATGTTGGCGCGTCTCTCTATACTTTCTGACTTCCTGTCTGTGTCTCTCAGCTCCAAGTCCCTTGTTCCTACTGAAAATGTCAATATTTAAAACACAGATATTATACATATAGTATTCATTTTTGTAGTTTTTAACGAACCAACAGGGAGAAATACCTCATTTGTCGTGGACTATTTTCAGCGGCAGATTAATCCACATTTGGTTCTCTAAATTAAGTTCAAATCATCTTTTGTTTGTTTTCTGTAAACTACTGTAAGTTTCTTCTTCAAATGAAGTAACCTTACAACCTATTTTAATGTATTTAAATTTACAAATCAATACGCTGCATGTGTTCACCACAAATCCTCTTTAAGCAATTTTTAATATTCCTTTTTTTTTTAACTTCTTTATTTCTTTTATTTCCAAAAACAGATTTGAAAAAAATGCATTCCTTGACACACGACTCCCGTGCATCATCTAAATGTTGATTCTCAGGAGGAAAAGCAGGAGTTACTGTACATATGAGCTATTGTACTTTACATTCTGTGATTCAAACTAAGGAAACGGCACGCTACAGTCCCCCTCGTTGACATCATCTAATTAAGGTTGGATAGGGAATTTAATGGGAACCATCACAGCATACGTAGAGAATTGCACCACAGTTATCCAACGCAATGCATCACAACATTTAAAGCTCATTAACCCTACTGTTGTCTTCGGGTCAAATTTGACCCATTTTCAAAGAAATTCTATATCAGAAATTTGGGTTTCTTTCAACCAAATTGCCCCAAAATACCATGGATGGTCCTGTAACACGCTCTTCACAAGTGAACTTAAGGATCAGATCTCTACTTTCATTGAATTCTGGGTGTTTTATTCAATTTTATAGCATCATCCTGACTAACCTTTGACACATCTGTGATTATGCATTACCTTCAATCCTCTTATCTTAACTTTTAGTCAAAATCATTCATAATTTCTGCTTTTTTTCTTAACAATTTTTTTTATAATTTATATAAATGAGGTTTATTGACCAAATAAGTGTAAAACTAGTGTTAATAAGTTGGTTCTAGTGGTGAATATACTGGTGGTAATGGAAAAAAAAGGTGCAAAAAAACATTGAAAAAGGAACCAAAAACGTCAAAATAGCAAGAAAAAAGTGGGAAAATGTAAAAACGTTGTCTAAAAAAGTGTTAATTTTGACCCGGGAGGATAACACAAGGGTTAAAACATTAAATATAAAACATTTTCACAAACAGATTTAAACTATATGCGTATGTTAATTTCATTGACCTTAGTACGACTTGTCGGCATACAATGATAACAAAACAAAAAAGAACTAAACGACAATTAAAGGCAAAACTCTTTTACTTTTCATGTTTTTTTTATTCCCTATAAATGATTTCTTAACAAGAATAATAAGATGTAGAATATTAACAGTCTCTTCCTGGTGCAGTTTTAGCACAAAGGAGCTAAACAACAATATGCTAAGATAAAACTAAAAAGTGTTTGTGATGCTGAATGGATTCCTCTCTGCAGATGAAGGCGGTGATGACGCCCAATAATCATTTGTCTCCATTGACGGCAGTCTCCAGCAGTGGCCCGCCCCGTCTGTAACACAGTCAGTTAAGGCCTCTTCCCCTGTCCCATTGATCCCTATCAACCGCATCAAAGGCTCCCGGGGCTTTGATGGGGGGCCAGCAGGACGGGTCCCGGTGGACGAGCAGGCGCAGCGACTCCCCTCGTCAAATGGAGGGGTGGGGGGGAGGCGGAAGAGAGTGAGGCTTGTCTTGTCTTTTGAGATTGGGAAATTTAAATGTCTCCCCCCACCCCCCACCCCCAAAAAAAACCCAGGAGCAAACACCTGAAGGTTCCCAAACTTTTATGGCAGGCAATAGAGAAAAGAATATCCAAGCAACCCTAAAAATTAAAATAACATCTTTCTGACATCACATGGTGGACTTTTGTGTTTGCTCATAGTTGTAATTTACAGGGGGGTGGGGGGGGTGTACTGCAACTTTTGCTTCCCAGATGTCTAAAAGATCAGGGAAAAAATAATTATTGCATAAAGTCGCTGTTTTTTTATGTGAAATGAGCCCATATTAATTATTCACCTTGTGCCAACATGAGTAAATATATATTTAAATGACCTTCTGTTTTTAAATCAACTAGCTTGTGATAAATAAGGTGTGTCTGAATAAGAAGTTGCATCTGTTATTATATTTCATCTTATTTTGTGTCAGATGCATATTTAATACAATATTCAAGTACATATAAGCATTAGATAGGTATAGGTATTAATGGACTCAGACAGGGCCAAAAAAACCTTCATCCATAGGTGTAATTTACAGGGGGGTAATATATAATCAAAACTGGCCAGTGCAACCCACCACAAATATTTAATAATAATTTCCTTTACCTAAAGACATTTAGCATCATAACTTGATGCAGAAAAGGCTCAAATTGTTGCAGAAAAAATTCACCAGAATGCAGAAAAGTATGTGTTTGATGCTCAAAATTTCACTTTTGCTCAAAAGTTTTGGAGATCTCATGATGTGATATGATCTATGAAAGTAATAACATTTAGGCTACAAAATAACTTTTATGGCAGGTAATGGAGAATATCCAACTACCCCTAAAATGTAAAGTAACATCTTTCTGACATGGTGGACTTTATGGTTATTGGGTTATTTTGGTCAAAGGTAGTTCAATAAAAGCAAAAATACGCAGGAGTGGAAAAGGTACTACAATATTATACTCAAGTGCAAGTAAAAGTACTTAGATTTAAAGTTGGCCTAGTCAGTAAAAACACACTCTGGGTAACCATTAGCATCTATAAAAAAGTAGGCTATATGATGATGTTATATGCTCTATTAAAGTAATAACATTTAGGCTACAAAATAACTTTCATGGCAGGTAATAGAGAATACTCCCTTAACCCCCCTCCCCTTATCCCGAACCCCTTAACCCTCCCATATTCAAAACGTTTCTATATCAGAAATTTGGGATTCTTTCAACCATATTGTCAAAAAATAACATGGATGGTTCCATACAACCATTACTCTTCACAGGTCAAATAAAAGATCAGCTCAGTACTTTCATTGAATTTGGGTGAAAAAAAAATGGAGAGGGAAAAAAATGATGAAAGAACATTGAAAAGACAAAAATGTCGAAAATAGCTTCAAAAAACGTGGGGAAAAACTTTGGTGAAAAGCGACAAGTGTCGAAAAAGACGACCACAACGTTGAAAAAAAAGAGTAAGCTTTGACACAGAAAAATAGAAAGTTCCACGGTCGACGGGAAGACAACACGAGGGGTAACAACCCTAAAATACAACATTCAAAGATTCCAAATCCTTTTCTAATCCCACAACGGGGAAATTCTCAATAGAATCATTTGGTATAGATCTTTATTGTCATTGTTTCACAACAACGAAACACAGTTTAGCCGCTCTCAGAATGACAGTAATGTATAAAAATCAAGGTCCTTAACCAAATTTGACCCGTTTACAAACACTTTCTATATTAGAACTATGACAAAAGAATGTTTTTTTTTTTTAAACGCTGAAAAAAGTGACCAAAAAAACCCGGATAAAGTGACTAAAAAAAAGCATCAAAAACATCACCAAAGGTGACAAAAACTTGTTAAACGCCAAAAAAGTGACTAAAAAAATGGAAAAAAGTGACAAAAATGTTGAGAAAAGTGTAGAAAAAGAACAAAATGTTGAAATTTCGAAACCCAGAAAAACACAAAGTTGCATGGTGGACAGGAAAATAACACAAGGGTTAAACGAGCTGACAATATATATATGTGTATATATATATATACCGTACATATATGAGGTTATTGCACTTTCAGTTGTTGGGGTTTATTGCACATTCATCTTAGAGAGGGGGGGAGATGGTCAAATTTGACCCATTTTCAAAAAGTTTCTATATCAGAAATTTGGGTTTCTCTCAACCAAATTGTCAAAAAAATAAGTTAAACTTTTTGTGTCCGATGTCACAGGACAAAAAGTTTGGAAACGACTCGATTCATCTTTCGTTTTATTGTAAAGTCATAATCTGAAAAGCAACTCTGTCGTTCAGATAAATGTATAAAGTACAACATTCCCCTCGGTAATATAGTGGGCTAAAAGTACAGAGACGTATAATACCTGAGTAAAGTACAAGTACCTCTGGCAAGAGTCTGAAGAAACTCAAAAACAACAACAGGCAGGTGATGGTGCAGTTAAGAGTTCAAAGGGGTCCTGATCATTTGTTGTCGCTGCCCATCTGTCCGTCTGTCTGACTGTCTGTCTGTTTCTATCCTTCTGTCTCTCTCTGTCTGTCTGCTCCACTTTGTCGTCCCATCCTGCTCTGTCACATGTAGGTCTGCAGCTCTTTGATGTGACAGACAGATAGACGGACACACAGAGATGCACAGACAGACACAGACAGATAGAAACACACAGACAGACACGTACAGACAGACAGATAGAAACACACTGACCGATAGACTGACAGACACGCACACAGATAGATAGAAACAGACAGACAGACAGACACGCACAGACAGATAGAAACAGAGACAGACAGAAAGACAGACAGACACATAGAAACAGACAGACAGACACGCACAGACAGACAGATAGAAACACACAGACAGATAGAAACAGAGACAGACAGACAGAAAGACAGACAGACACACAGACAGATAGAAACAGACAGACAGACAGACACATACAGACACAGATAGAAACAGACAGACACGCACAGACAGACAGATAGAAACACACAGACAGATAGACGGACTCACAGACACGCACACAGACAGATAGGAACAGACAGACAGACAGCACTGAACTGACTGCACCGTTTGCACACAGAACGGCGCCTTCCTCCTCCTCCCCTCCGTCTCGGGTCCTTTCAGGGGGAGCGTGCCTATGTTCACCTATATTTTCACTCAGAATTAGGTCCTATGTTCCCACATTTCTAAGATTTTTTTCAAAATTAAGCCCTATGTTCCCACTTTTCTAAGATTTTTTTTCACTCAAAATTAGGCCCTATGTTCCCACAGCCCTATGTTCCCACATTTCTAAGATTTTTTTCAAAATTAAGCCCTATGTTCCCACATTTCTAAGATTGTTTTTTCACTCAAAATTAGGCCCTATGTTCCCACAGCCCTATGTTCCCACATTTCTAAGATTTTTCTTAAAATTAGGCCCTATGTTCCCACATCCCTATGTTCCCACATTTCTAAGATTTTTTTCAAAATTAGGCCCTATGTTCGCCTAATCCCTAACCCACCCTAACCCTTGGAGGGAAATGTAGGAACACAAGACCTAATTTTTAAAATGTCCTAGAAATGTGGGTACATAGGGCTGTGGGACCATAGGGCTGTGGGACCATAGGGCTGTGGGACCATTAGGCTGTGGGACCATTGGGCTGTGGGACCATTGGGCTGTGGGACCATTGGGCTGTGGGACCATTAGGCTGTGGGACCATTAGGCTGTGGGACCATTAGGCTGTGGGACCATTGGGCTGTGGGAACATTAGGCTGTGGGACCATTGGGCTGTGGGAACATTAGGCTGTGGGACCATTGGGATGTGGGAACATTAGGCTGTGGGACCATTGGGCTGTGGGACCATTGGGCTGTGGGACCATTGGGCTGTGGGACCATTGGGCTGTGGGACCATAGGGCTGTGGGACCATTGGGCTGTGGGACCAGAAGGCTGACCCCCTTCCAGGCTGCTGGTGACAATGATGAAGATGATGATGGTGGTTATGAGCCACTTCACAGGGCGGCTCATCGTCTTCAGGTCGTTATCAGTCTCTTTAACCTGATCCCCAAATCCCCTTTTCAGCATTGAGAGCCACACAATGGTTTAAGATGACTTAAGAATAGATTATCCCTGTTATGTTCATGGGGTACTTCAAAGGTACTCTTACTTAAGTAAACGATCTGAGTACTTTAACCACTCGTTTAATCCTCCTTTTGTCCTCGGGTCTAATTTGACCCATTTTCAAAAAGTTTCTGTGTCAGAAATTTGGGTTTCTCTCAACCAAATTGTCAAAGAAAGTAACGTGGATGGTTCCATACAACCATTACTCTTCACAAGTCAAATAAATTATCAGTCCACTACTTTTTTTTCCTTCTTTTTTTATTTTATTATTTATCTCAAACAATCAACAATGTTGCAAAAGAAAAGAAAACAAATAAAATTAAAACCACAAAATAAAACGCAAACAATCAGAATTTAACAAAAACCAAAAAAATAACAAAGGATTAGTTCAAGAAGGAGCAGGCGGAAGCAAATAGCTTATTAGGTCCTGCCCCTATTTCACAAAATCATATTATTACAAAGCAAATAGATATGCAAATACAGCATACAATTTTTCAGGTCTTACAACAATACAACAATACCTTTACATTACTATTCCATTCCTATGTTTCGTCTATTCCTTTCTGTTTTGGTCAAGTAATGATTTCTTTAATCTATTTTTGAACTGAATGATATTATGGCTGGTTTGTTGTCATTGTTCAGTCCATTCCATAAGGTCACCCCACAAACTGAATAACACATGCTATTAACAGCTTTCATTGAATTTGGGTGTTGTATTAAATTTGAAAGCATTTGGAGAAAATAATGGCAAAAGAACGTTGAAAAAAAGTCACAAAAATGTTGGTAAAAACCTTCAAAAGCGCGGGGGAAAAAAACCACAAAGGCGTCAAAATACTTGGAAAAAAAATCGACAAAATCACTAACAACTTGGGGAAATAAGGGTGCAAAAACATCGAGGAAATTGTCAAAAAAGAACAAAATGTTGAAAGAAAAGTTTTTATTAAAATGTTGACCCAGAAAAACTAAAAGTTGCATGGTCGACAGGAAGACAACACAAGGGTAAAATATATACTAAATAAAAAAAATAAAATATAAATTAAATATATACATGTAGGCTTTGGGATATTTTGGCAAAACCAGCCCGATCTGCTGGCGAGTTGATTTCGTCCTGCAGCTCAGGCTGGAAACCTGTACGTTTATCTATTCTGCTTCCGTTACAAATTTGCGGGGATTAATCACAAACTGGCTTATCCACCTGGCGCACTATTGGTGGGTTTAACACGATGACGATAGAGAAGCGACCAAGCAGCTTCTTGTTTACATTCAACCGTTTGTTCTCTTAATACATCCATGCATTCAATAAGCCGGCCACCGAAGCGCAGAACTCTATGGCAGCAACCGGTTGATGCCGCTGTCGCTGCTACATCACCCGGATCGTTGGTCTGATTGGTTGAAGGACTATCCGTCCTATCGGAGTCATTTGAACTATGTCCATTGATGACGCCTCTTGTGCGGTAGAAAATACAGAGCAGACTCCCCAGACTAACGTTCAATCTTAAAAGATTGAGCTCAGTCTGGTGATAGCCAGACTAGTCTGGCTCCATAATGAGTACTTTTTGATACTTATACATATATTATTACTACATTATTACATTATATATAGTACATTTAGCTGATAATAACTTTTGTACTCTTTACGTAAGTAGGATTTTTAACTACTTTTACTTCTAACAGGGTATTTTAAAACTGGGGTATTGCTACTTTTACGGTACTTTGACTTTTAAAACAGGATCTGAGTTCTACTTCCACCTCACAGGATCAGAGTAGTCCTATATTTAAAGACTTTAAAGTACTTAAAATTTGTGTTTTTGGGGTTCTTTTTGGAGTTTATTATTGTCCTAATTTCTTTATGATCTTTCCTTAACTTCTATAAATGTCTGTTTCTTGTTAATCTTATAATATTACACTAAAGAAGTCTCACATTTCTAGTGATTCTTGATCATTGTAGGATCAAATTACCTAAATCCTGATCAATACAAAAGAAATCAACCTGACCGTTGTTAACTAACTGTTCCCATCCTGTCATATCAGGGACTTTTCCTTTAATCTGGGATCACCCCGGGATTAGCTGACCTGCCTGTTATATTAAACCACTCAAGAACCTAAAGGCTCAGTTAAATGTCATGTATAAGTAATGACTGTACGTATATGATGAGCAGTTTAGCACTCAATGAAAAAGAGCCTCAACAGTTTGATTAATGAAAGATTCTCGTGTGTAAAGCTGCAGCTAACTAACGATTCTTTTATCATCAATTCAATCTGCCAAGAAAATAAAAATAAATCCTCATTACGATTTCCCAAAGCCTAGCAGGGTTCAACAATAAGGGTTGCCCGATGGCCCAGTGTAAAGATATTTCATACGTAAATCTCGTTATTCATATTTCAAGTCCTTCACACTAGGACAAAACAGACAAGACATGCAAAAAGCGGAAATAGGGCGCCCAGATAGCTCAGTTGGTAGAGCGGGCGCCCATATATAGAGGTTTACTCCTCGACACAGCGGCCCAGGTTCGACTCCGTCCTGCGGCCCTTTGCTGCATGTCATTCCTCCCCTCTCTCTCTCCCCTTTCATGTCTTCAGCTGTTCTATCAAATAAAGGCCTAAAATGCCAAAAAATAATCTTTTAAGAAAAAAAAAAAAAAGCTCTCCAATCTGGATTTTGGACAGTCAGACGACACACATTATCTTTTTATTTGATTTTTTTTTATTTGATTTCCAAACACATCCGACCCTGCATAAAGTCCAGATAAGGACAGACAACAGAAGAGATGTGTCAGGACTCAGGAGACGTTAAGTCTCAGACTCACTGGAGCCTGGCTGTAACAGCCTCATTGAGACTGAATGAGACGTCTTAATTACTCCAGTTGTGAAAACTAAAAGAGGGGAGGGAGGAAGCGTGCTTTGATCTTGGGGGGGCTGAGGGAGTTTGATGCCTCCTATAAATACAGACAAGCTGTGACAAAGGAGGGGTAGTCGAAAAACTCTCAGGAACAGGACAGACCAGCACACCTTCTCCTGCACTCTGGACACAACTTTTAAATTCCCCCAAAACTAAAGGATTTTACTCTTTCAGGGTTACTTCTTTTCAGGACAAAAACTCCCACAGTACTCTGAAGCCATGAGGGGATCTTTTTCTATCGAGTGGATGGCCCAGAGCAGCCAGCAGCCTGCGGGTACGGAGAACGCCTCTGCCTCTGGACCGGGACCAGGACCGGAACCCGCAGCCTGTGGGACGCATACAGAGAGTCTGCCGGGTTTTTACCGCAGACAGAAGTGTGAAAATGTACCCGAGCAGAAAGAAAGCAGGAGCCAGGGCCTCGATGCTTTCAGTCTGAGCACTCGGCAGCACCAAACCTCTCTTAATAATCCAGGTTAGTTCAGTCCGGTCACGGAAAGTCAAGAATTTACTCAAGTACTTGTATATTTTGCTTGGGGTATTCCCATTTTATACATCTGCTACAGTACATTGATCTGAAAGTTATAGTTTCTTTACAAGTTAATATTTTATGTACAAACTGTGGGATCAACTTGTAAAAATACATAACTTTGCAACACTTTAAGTATCTATAAGTACATTTAAGTGTTTATTAATGTGCAGTATTTGACACCAAGTATAACTATAGCTCACATGAAAAGATGTATTATATTCTAACAAGTTTACAAACAGTAACTTTTTGAATGCAGGGCTTTTACGTGGAGTGATGTCTTTAAATAATTGGCAATACACTTGCAAATACAATGACTAAAGTAGTATTTTATGATACTTTACTTGAGTATTTTCTTTTCATGGTACTCTACTCTTCTACTGCAGCTTCAGTTACTTTACAAATGAAGTTACTTTACACACAAAACATTAGAAGAACTTATAAAATGTGATGTTTTATAAATAAGTGACTCTACCCGTTTATACAGAGTGCAGCTGAAACAATTAGTCGATTAATCAATGAGTCTATTGACAGAAATAATCGTTTAAGTTGTCTTTCTTTTAACCCTTGTGTTGTCCTCCTTGCTAAAACAAAAATGTTGACACTTTTTTCAGAATTTTTTTCCAGGCTTCTGGCACTTTTGTAGACTTTTTTGTTTTTGTTTTTCTGAAGTTTTTCTTGTTCTTTTGCCATTTTGTTGGCTTTTTTTCGGCTTTTTTTATAGTTTTTGGTGCTTTTTTTTTATATCTATGTTGCTTTTGGTCACTTTGACGTATTTTGACGCTTTTTCCCCCACTACCACCACTAACATCAAATTATAATGACTAGTTTTACACTTATTCTTGGAATTCATGCTCGATAAACTTCATTTATAGGAAATCCTACCACATTTTTGAGTTTAAAAAGCAGAAATATGCTATAATATTAAATAAAACACACACAATTCAATAAAAGTAGTGAACTGATCTGTAATTTTACTTGTGAATAGTGTTGTTTGGAACCATCCATGTTATTTTTGGGCAATTTGGTTGCAAGAAACCCACATTTCTGATATAGAAACTTTAAAAAACAGGTCAAATTTGACCCGAGGACGACAGCAGGGTTAAGACTTTAACTCCATTTTGCTGATTACACTTACATACGTTTATCTGAAGTAACATTTTGAATGCAGGACTTTTACTGTGACAGAGTATTTTTTACAGTGTGGTATTAGTACTTTTACTTCAGATAAAAGGATCTGAAAACTTCCAGCCTAACGTGATTTTTTTTTTTTCTCTCTGCAGCGACTGAAGCGGGTTTCAGCAGCGGGACAGAGGAGGAGACGTCCGGCTACGAGAGCGAGGAGGGTCACTCCCTCTCCCCCTCGGCCCCCGCCGACTGCCCCTCCCCCTCCGCCTCCGCCTCACCACCTTCACCCCCGTCGGGGCGGAGGCCTCGCACGGCGTTCACGGCGGAGCAGATCAGCAGTCTGGAGAAAGCCTTCAAGAGGAACGCTTACCTGGGAACACAAGACAAGGCCGACCTCTGCAAGAAGCTCGACCTGTCGGACAAACAGGTAACAGTCCTACACTCGTCTAATATTGACTGTTGATTTGTGTCTATCCTACCGTCTGCTTTATTCCCTTATAATGCCCATATTTAATGCTGTCTTTTTAAACTGTATCCTTGCACTGCTATAGTTTTTCTATTACTATGTCTACATTATTCTCTTATATTGTCCATATTTAATGCTGGTCTCTAGACTTTCTCCTTGCACTATTGGACTTATTTGCACTACCACCATGACACCCCCTCTCATAGAGCACCTTACCTACCATCCATACTGAATCACAGGGTCAGTCCCTGCCCTGTCACTGCAAGCCTCTCATGCTTATACATCCCTTAGTACATTCATGTGGATTTTTTATTTAGTATCTTTTCTTTTATTGTCCATATTATTCATGTGGATCTGTTATTTTATCATCCTGTTTATGATGTATGTGTATGTTGTGTGTGATGTCTTTTAGCTACCGGGACCTTGAATTTCCCCTTGGGGATCAATAAAGTATTTATCTAATCAATAGATCATAATCAATATGTGAGAGAGCTGTGTTCACTAAAGACATCTGTGTTTTATTTTTATTCTATTTAGCTTTAACTTGTCTTCTGTGTTTAAAAACCTTCACATGACGGGTGTTTTAAAAGCTGGTTCCAGTATTTTTTAGACTCAATACATGAAATTAAATTCACAGCAGTGCCAGTCAAATTTAAAGTAACTAAATACATAAAATAAAATATTTTAAAGACTTTTTGTAGGGCTTGTTTGGGAGATTTTTTGTATTTTGTATTTGTGTTTTTATTTAGTTTATATATTCACTTATTTGTTGGTTAGGTTTGTTGTATTTTTATTTTTTAATGTTGTTTTTCATTATTTTGGGGACTTGGACTCAGTATTTTAAATTGTCAGTATTTTATTTTAGTTTAGCCTATTCATAGTATAATATTCTTGTATTATTATAACATTTTTCAATGTATTTATGTTATAATTCAAGGGACATTGACTCAGTTTTTGAAATTTTCACGTTTTTATTTTATACATCTGTTTTTTTAGCTGTATTAAATATATATATATATATATATATATATTATTGCTTTATTAATTAGGCTACATTTATTTAATTCCCAGTAACATACTTTGACCTCAGTATTTTTTAAACTTCCTGCCTTCACTAATTGAGAGAAATGTTAAAATTCTGTGTATGAAAAGACACTTTGTCTTACGAGTCTTTCTTGTTTCTCTCTCAGATCAGAAACTGGTTCCAGAACAGGCGGATGAAGCTGAAGAGGACGGTGCAGGACGCCCTGGCTCACGCCTGCCAGGCGAGCGTCGCCTCTCAGTTGATGCACTACCCCGAGCTGCAGGCCTACAGGCCGGGGCCGTACGCCAGATACCACTCAGCAGCGGCGCAGGACGGCCCGGCCGCTGCCTCCTACCTCCACCCACACAGCCTGCAGTACAGCTCCGCTCGGCCCAGCGTCGCCTCTCTGCCCCTGGACTCTTTCTACCAGTACGGCAGCCTCCCCGGAGTCATGCTGCCCTCTGGCACAACGCCACTCCTACCCGGAGCCTACCCGGCTTACCCTCAGTATTACTGACACTCTGTGAAGATTAGGGATGTGACGAGACACTCAACTCACCATTCCATTTTAAGTTCATGATACGATTTTAAGTTCACAATACGTAAAAAAAAAAAAAAAAAGATCCCGCACTCTGCTCTCCCAGCACATTTCGGTCTCTGTGGACCTTCACCAAGAGTATTTTAAATACCCCAGAGGAACCGAAACAGAACCAAAACGTTAGTTATATTTGATTAGATTAGATTCATCATTGTCATTGTGCAGAGCACAAGTACAAAGACAACGAAATGCAGTTTGCGTCCAACCAGAAGTGCAAAAAGAGCAGAAAAGTGCAATGTGATATACAAGTATAGACAGGACAAGAAATACAGTAGACAGTAGTGTACAGTTGGTTTACAGAAGGTGGTTTGGAGTAATATAAATTAAATATAAATACGGGCAGTATATTAGCAGTTACCTTATAAGCGCAGAATAAATATGGCTATGTAATATGAACAATGTATGAACAACATGTACAGATATGTGCAGTGTAGTAGCAGTAGCAAGAGCAGTAAGAGCAGAGTGCCGGATCTTCCTTTTTCAAGTCTGTTGTGATATTTTCCATCAAAGAATGGTTGGATGTGTGAATTGTTTCTTTGTAAAGTCTCAGGAGTTTTTTTGAACAGAATGAGCTGCAGCCAAGTGACTGAAATAAGTACTTTATTTATATGAACTGTGCTAAAACAACTGACGTGCTGGTGCAACTGACATTTTAATTAATCTTAAATAACAAAACTAAATTAAATGAATTAATAATGAACAAATCCCACATTTCAAAAATAACTTAATAAATAGAAAAAAAATATCTTTAAATAAATTCAGTAAGAAGATGTAGTGACGTCTGAAGTCAAGAAGTAAAATCTAAAGTAGATTAACCCTCGTGTTGTCTTCCTGGTGACTATGAACTTGTGTTCCTAGCGGGTCAAAATTGAAAATGAACTTTTTTTGGCGCTTTTTCTGACATTTTTGTCATTTTTTTTTATGCTTTTGGTGCTTTTTTTAAACGTTTTTGTCACTTCTCTCAACACTTTTTTAAATGTATGGTCAATAAACCTAACTTACGTGACATTATACCAAATTTTTGAGTTTAAAAAGCAGACATAATAAATTATTTTGACTATTAGTTAAGATCAGAGGATGTTGTGGTTGATCACAGACTGTCAAAGTTTTTTTTAAATTTTTTTTTTTTTTTAACCTTTATTTATCCAGGTAAGTTGATTGAGAACAACTTCTCATTTGCAACGACGACCTGATCACATTCACACAGTTCCACATTGATACCTGGAAGCTGCCCAGTACAACCACAGTCTGGTCTGCTGGCCACTGAGCAGCTCCACTGGAGCGGTTGGAGGTTAAGGGCCTTGCTCAAGGGAACCTCAGTGGTGGTAATGAGGGAGGGGACAAGCGCTGCTCTTTCACTTTCACCACCCAGATTTCATCCTGTCAGTCTGGGGATTGAACCCAGTCCCAAGCTCGCTTCTTAACCTCTAGGCCACCACTGCCCAGGATACAGTTTTGAAACCATTTAAACATTTTTTAAATGCTATAAATTTGAATAAAAAAAACCCAAAAAGAATCATTATTTTTGTTTAAATGTTGTATGGGTTCCATACAACGTACATCCATGTTATTTTTGGGCAATTTGGTTCAAAGAAACCTATATTTCTGATATTAAAAAACTTTGAAAATGAGTCAAATTTGACCCGAGGACGACACAAGGGTTAAGCTCTAGGCCATTTAGAAACGGCACCGCGATTACATTTTTTAACTTAACCGGTTGTTAACTTCACACATGATGTGTAGCTGCTGTAATCTTTACTGTGATACTTCGTCAGACAAAATGAGATTGTGTTGCTTTTATTCCTCTCATCCCAACAGGATCGCTGCTGATAGAAATATAAGGAACGTGGCACAGTTACTGCTGTGAAAGCTTGAATCATAAATCAAACAGGGTGGTGTGCAATATTGTGATTTATGTGTGTACAGTATATCTCTGCTTGGAACGGATGTATAGTTTGGATATATTTAAATTTGAATATATGAAGTGTTTTTTTAATTTGATTTGTGTTGTTGTGTCACTGGGAAATCAGATCGTTAAAATAAAATCATTATTACAACTTTACAGGTCATCAGATGTGTTTTTATCTGTAGGCAACATTACTGTATCCTGTCTCTTCCTGTGGGGAAAAATAACTAAATACATTTACTTCAGTACTCATTTTTAGGGTGACAGAGTTTCCGCAGGTTTTACCAAGTCAAATGTAAGACTTTTTAAGATCATTATGAATGACATTTAAGACCTTTATCACTACAACATCAACTAACTTTTTTTTTTTTTTTAAACTATCGTTAAAATTTTACTCTTACTTTACCCAAAGGTGAAGAATAAAATCTGTTTTATGTCTGGTACAATCTGAAAGAGACTTGCACCAATAACACAAAAGCTGATTGGCTGCAATTATACACTACCGGTCAAAAGTTTGGGGTCACTTAGAAATTTCCATTCCACTCCATTATAGACAGAATACCAGCTAAGATCAGTTGCGTTGTTTTTTAATCAGGGCAGCTGTTTTCAGATTACATTATGTGTTTACATAATTGCAAAAGGGTTCTGGACTGTTGTAGACAGAAGTGGCTGATCTTTAATGCTATATCTACATTGTCCGTTATCAACAACCATTCATCCAATGCTCCAAAGGCCCATTCTGTTTACTAATCTTTATTATAATTATATATTATATATATTTATATAATTATCTTCAGTAGACTTGACTACTGCAACGGTGTCTTTACAGGTATTCCTAAAAAGCCTATTAAACAGCTGCAGTTGATTCAGAACGCTGCTGCTTGAGTCCTTACCAACACCAAGAAAGTAGATCACATCACTCCAGTTCTGAAGTCCTTACACTGGCTTCCTGTGCACCAAAGAATAGATTTTAAAATACTCCTGCTAGTTTATAAATCGGTTTAGGACCAATTTACCTTTAGAATCTGCTACTGAACTATGAGCCGCAGAGATCTTTAAGATCATCAGGGACAGGTCTGCTTGCCATCCCCAGAGTCGGAACAAAAAAAGGAGAAGCTGCGTTCAGCTTAATCTCAGCTCTTTTAAATCAAGGCTGAAGACCTTTCTTTTTAACACTGCCTTTTGTTAATTCATTGCACTCCATTGTGAATTTACTCTTGTATTTAAACTACTTTTAATTGTTTTTCATGTTGTATTTATTGTTTTTTATTTGTGTATTAACTGCTTAATATGTTGCTTAATTTGTTATTAATTTGTATTAATTTTGGACTGTGTTATGTTTCATGTAAAGCACTTTGAATTGCATTGCTGCTGAACTGTACTATACAAATAAGATTGCCTTGCCTTGCCTAATCTGATATCACAACCCTTTTGCAATTATGTAAGCACATAATGTAATCTGAAAACTGCTGCCCTGATTAAACAAACAACGCAACTGATCTCAGCTGGTATTCTGTCTATAATGGAGTGGAATGGAGATTTCTAAGTGACCCCAAACTTTTGACCGGTAGTTGAATGTTGATCTAATTTGTAGTCGTAATATAGCACAATTATATTTGGACTTGTGACAGAAAGAACTACAACACCACGGAATAAATTAAAAAGAGCGTTAGAGGTGTTGCATGGATGTAGAGAAATGAAGACCTGTTTGAAAATACTTAAGACCTAGAACACAATAAAAAATAATATTTAGATTTTTTAAATTGTAGACTTTTTAAGACCCTGCGTAACCCATTTTTAGGGTGAAAAATTGAAGAACTGGAGAGCTTCTTGGAACTAGTGAGCAACAAGTAAACAGCCATGCACTTGTTTTTAGAAAAAAGGTAAAATGCCTTTATTACATCCGGCACATTCAAACTAGAATAAGATAGATAAGCACTTTGGCGTCCAGCCATCTTCAGCAACTGAAATAATACTCGTTAACTCGTTATTTATAACACTATACTTTTATATTTGTTTTGATTCAAATGCTTTATTTCTTCCTCATATTTCTGACAAAGTATAGGCCTTCTTCTATTGTTTCTTCTTGCCCACAGTATTCCCATCTACTTGTATTAAAGTAGACTCTTGTACTTTGGCAGAGCAACATTTTTTTGCATCTACCTTTAAATCAATCTTTATTCACAGGCATTCATATACAGCAGGTAAAAGGTTCAAATAAATAGTTTGTTAAGCTTACAGAGGCCATGTGATTTAACAGCTTTTTCGTAAGCCTATATTTAGATATGGAAAAAAGATATTCCTTAATATTGGCACCCAGCTCAGGAAAGCATGGCTTGCATGTTTTTTTGCAATTTGACTTGTGTAGATAACATTTGGTTAAGACTGAGTAAAGTTATCACATAAAACTCTGAATATGATTTTTTTTTTTTTTATCATTTTAAGTGAATCCAAACAATAGGCTACAGTTTCCTAAAGTAACGTAAATTGAGGGACGCTGAGTGACGCAAATCAAACACACCTGCGATGCCGCTGCGTCACCGGCAGGTGCATTCTGGGTGTGGCTCGTGTGGCTAACTTGCTAAACGGTAAGTAAGTAACGTGCTGAATGATGGATTCTCCAGCGTGATTTCTGCTTTAGCAGGAACGTCTACCTCCAGTTAAGTGTGTGAAAACGTTCTGCTGTTTGTGGACTGGTTGTAGGCTACTGGGACAGAGAGGCCGAGTGGACTGGTTATACTGGGACAGAGAGGCCGAGTGGACTGGTTGTACTGGGACAGAGAGGCCGAGTGGACTGGTTGTACTGGGACAGAGAGGCCGAGGGGACTGGTTGTACTGGGACAGAGAGGCCAAGGGGACTGGTTGTACTGGGACAGAGAGGCCGAGTGGACTGGTTGTACTGGGACAGAGAGGCCGAGTGGACTGGTTGTACTGGGACAGAGAGGCCGAGGGGACTGGTTATATTAGCCTAAGCACGGTGAACCAGCAGAAGTTGAACCTGGAGCAGACGGAGGAGGGCTTCGCGGTCAACGAGACTCCCGTTCGGACTGGTGAGTAGGTTACGAGCTCAACAGTGACCGAGAGAGACTTCAATGTTAAAAGCCTTGCCGTTCGCGGGTAGAGTAAATATTTCCATGGTAACAACGAGTTCCACCAATCAGAGATGTCGCTGTTTGGTTTAGGATTGTGGGTAGTGTAGTATAATTCATAAAAAGCACTCAAAATCAGCAGGGGGAGGCGCAGGAACAGCTGTTTACAACGGTTCGCAGTAGGGGTCGACAGATACTGGTTTTTCAAGGCCGATACCGATTATTAGTAGTTAATAAAAAAACAATATTTGGAACCTATATGCATTTAGCTACTATACAATAAAAATGAAAATCCTTTAGTTAAAATTAACAATTTGGAATGTTACAAACTCCAACACAAATGTTTGTTCAAATGCTTTAAGCAATTATTTAATAAAACTGAAAGTTTAAACTTAATACACAGGTAAAAAAAAAATGTAAATAAAAAAAAAAACTAGCTTCCTGAAGTTGTAACGTGCTAACAGTTAGTTTGCAGGTGTTGCAGACTGCTTACAGAGCTGTAGCGAACTTTATAGTTAAAGGACAAATCCGGCGCAAAATGAACCTAGGGGTATTGTAAAGACCATAGACAGTATATAAGAATGGAGCAACAGGTCCCGTGTCTCTGGACGGAGACCAGTGAAGGCCATTAGAAGCATGTTTCCGGTGATGGCTGAGCGTTACTGAGCAGCCTCCAACGACGACGACGAGAGAGACGACGTAGATGTGACGTGAGCAACCTGTCTGAAAGTTGGAAGTCTTCTGGTAGCTGTGCCAAGAGAAATCTCAATCATTCCCAATCTAGCAGAGACGGAGAGTGTAGGTATATGTAAGGAGATAACATAGGCACAGGCTAATTATTGATCACTAAAATGATAGTTAACATTAGTAATTAAACTTAAACAGCTAACGTAAGTCGAAACTGCCTGAGAGCTTCTCCTGTACTATACGGTAATTCCTCTACTGTGCGACAGTAAGTCACGTGGTTATGACACAATCGTTAGCCTATTTTTATAAAAACGTCTGCTACGGAGCCATAACGTGAGATACAAGGTAATGGAGCCTTTTATACATTGTCGTGTTTCTTTAAAAATAAACAATGGACAAATAGAGTCTTTAAATGCTTCAGATGTAAAGTTATTCGCTGTCAAAGTGACGTCAAAATGAATGGCAGTCAATGGGATGCTAACGGGAGGTGATGGCTTGTTAGCATCAAAATGGCGCCATAGGAGGTTCGCGGTCCGAGGAGAAGCTTACCCCCTTGATTGTAAAGACTGTACCGTTCACCGATACAGGCAGGCAGCATCTTGGGAAAACAGTCACGATCAGTCGAACGACGAACGCCGTGCAACCAGTAACCAGTAACATAGCTCAAGCACGGCGTTCGTCGTTCGTCTGGTCGTGACTGTTTTCCCAAGATGGCGCCCGCATGTATACGTGAACGGTACTGTCTTTATAAACTATCTTTTTAATAAACTGTCTGTATACTTACAAAGTTCTCAATGCTTTGGTTTACATGTAGGGACCCTCATTATGCTGACGTGGAAGTGTGGTGCTATTTTGAGCCTTGTTAGTGGTATAGAAATAGTGATTTCTTTTTACTTTACCCGTGCCCCGACGACTAGCGTTATAAGCTAATTAGCGGTTCTTCGCTAAAACTGGTCACATTCGATTAGCATGAAAACATATCCCAGAGAACGGTCGACTCGGTACACGTTATTAACCCCTAGGTTCATTTTGCGCCGGAATTGTCCTTTTATAGCCTGGGTAAACTCTGACGAACTTCGGCATTCAAGCCCATTTCCAATGTCCCCAAAATCGAGGCACCAATCACAACCGCTGAGGCGGGCTTTACACCAATCGCAACCGCTGAGGCGGGCTTTACGCGACGACGATAGCGCAGCGATGGCGAGCAGCTTTTTGTTTACATTCAACATGACGGACCCGGACCGTTGGTCTGATTGGTTGGACTATCCAATGCGCCCAGAGGCATTTGAGCGGCGTCTGTTGGTGACGCCCCTTTGGAAATGAGCTGTCAATGAACCTTCCCCAGACCCACTCTCAGTTACAACTGAGAAGGGTAACTCTAGGCTAGTCCTTTTATTAACTTTGTTGGTTATCTGTCAAATAGAAATTGCAAAATATCGGCCCCGATAATCAGCCCAGCCGATAATTGGTCGATCCCTAGTTTGCAGATCTTTCTCGTTGTCGAAGGATGGCGGGGGGGGGGGGATCAGGAACACCAACCTCATTATTCAGGGGGGTTGCGACTCAGAAAGATTGAGAACCATTGCCTCAGAGCACAGACTTACCAAACCATCACACCTTCTTCAATCCAGCTTTTCATCACCAAGTTATCCAGCTCCAAGGTGGATTGAAACACCTTTTTTTCTTCTTTTTTTTTTTTAATTTTTGGGGCTTTTCCGCCTTTTATTTGATAGGACAGCTAGGTGAGAAAAGGGCAAGGGGGTAAGCTTCGCTTCAGAGCTCGAACCTCCTATGGCGCCATTTTGATGCTACAAAACGATCACCCGCCGTTAGCATCCCATTGACTCCCATTCATTTTTACGCCACTTTGACAGCGAATAACTTTACATCTGAACCGTTTAAAGACTCTATTTGTCCATTGTTTATTTCTAAAGAAACACGACAATGTATAAAAGGCTCCATTACCTTGTATCTCACGTTATGGCTCCGTAGCAGACGTTTTTATAAAAATAGGCTAACGATTGTGTCATAATCACGTGACTTACTGTCGCACAGTAGAGGAATTACCGTATAGTACAGGAGAAGCTCTCAGGCAGTTTCGACTTACGTTAGCTGTTTAAGTTTAATTACTAATGTTAACTATCATTTTAGTGATCAATAATTAGCCTGTGCCTATGTTATCTCCTTACATATACCTACGCTCTCCGTCTCTGCTAGATTGGGAATGATTGAGATTTCTCTTGGCACAGCTACCAGAAGATTTCCAACTTTCAGACAGGTTGCTCACGTCACATCTACGTCGTCTCTCTCAGTTGGAGGCTGCTCAGTAACGCTCAGCCATCACCGGAAAAGTGACTTCTAATATCCTTCACTGGTCTCCGTCCAGAGACACGGGACCTGTTGGTCCATTCGTATATACTGTCTATGGAAAAGGGGAGCGAGAGAGGGGGAAGACATGCAGGAAATCATCACAGGTCAGATTCGAACCCTGGACCTCTGCGTCGAGGCATAAACCTCTCAGTATATGTGCGCCTGCTCTACCCACTGAGCCAACCCGGCCACATCGACACACCTTTAACAATACATACCCGCTCACTGATTAACAAGGTTGATGCTTAGACAACAAAGGGCTTATGAAGTAAAACAACCAGCTGCAAAAACACGCTCCAGAGGTGCGGTTTCATCGCTGAACTCACAGGTGCGGCTGTCATGTCCAGCTGGGGAGGAAAATCAACCTGAAAACGTCCCTGAAAGTGAAACTATGCTGCCATCTGTGGACAGACGTAAGTAATGCAATAATAATAATAATGTAATACTTGAATAGGTGTAGCTGCATGTTGGCTTAACCCTTGTTCTGTCTTCCCTTTGACCATGCAACTTGTCGTCTCCCAGGTATAAATAGAAAATTAACCCTTTTTTAGACGCTTTTTCGAGGTTCCTTCGCGTTTTTTGAAGTTTCGCTTTTTTCCCACACTACCACTGGATTCACCACTAACATCAATTTATTACCACTAGTTTTACACAATTTTTTTTTTTTTTTTGGAATTCATAATTGATAAACCTCATTTATATATACATATAGCTTGGGAGAAGAGGAAAAAAGCTCTTAATCGAGATGAATTGTAGATGAGAATTTGTTGTTTGTGTGTGGTGTGTGTACGTGTATATACATATATGTATGTGTGTATATGTATATATTTGTATTCATGTATTTCTCCGAATGATTTGTATATGCGACGGGAAGATGTTTGTTAAATAAGTAAATTTGTGGTGTCTTGTAATCCCATGTGGGATGGGCCAAAATGTTTGGCAACATAACTAACTAACTAACTATATAAAATTATACCTAATACCATAAATCTGAAATTATGAATTGTTTTGACAAATAGTTACTATTGAGTGTATAATCACAGACTGTCAAAGTTTAGTCAGGATACAGTTTGGAAACCATTTCATTGTTTTTTCAAAAAAGCCAAAATTCTATGAAAGTAGTAATCTGATCATTCATTTTCCCAGAGAAGCGCGTTGTATGGAACCATCCATGTTATTTTTGGGCAATTTCCCTGAAAGAAACACAAATGTCTGATGTAGAAACTTTGAAAATGGGTCAAAGTTTGACCCGAGGACAACATGAGGGTTAACACAGTGGTGGAAAAGTAACTAAATACATTTACTGAAGAACTGAACTTAAGTACAATCTTGAGGTACTTTTACTTTACTTGAGTATTTACATTTTCTGCTACTTTTTACTTCTACTCCACTACATCTCAGAGGGAAATATTGTACGTTTTACTCCACTGTATCTGAGCTTTAGTTACTTTTCAGATTAAAAATACAAAATGATATAATCAGGAAATAAATGATGTTATTATTATAGATTAAACGTAAAACTGTATTAATCCCCAAGGGGACAATTACAAGCTATCCAACAGATAAAGTGTAGAAAGTAGCTAAAATATTTGCAAAATTAAAGTGATGTATACATCAATGCATCAATATAAATCGGTGATATATTATTCTGAAATGGGCCATTCTGCATAATGAGGTCTTTAACTTTTGGTACTTTAAGTAACGATACTCAACTCACGATTTCAAAATATGATTCTCTCACGATTTCTTTAACAAAATGATTTGCAGACAAATGACTAGGATTGGTAGGTTTTGTTTCCGTAGCGACCAGGCACTTGTGTTGCATCCATGGAGCACAGTAAGCGGCGCTCTAGCGTGGCTTTATTTTACGTTAAAAAAGCCCGGTAAAACTGCAACCCACCACTGAATCAAAATCAAACTTTCCTCTTATTTGTGAAATAGGCATGTGACCCGTTTCAACTCCACCTCTCACAGAATCGGAATCGAGAATTGATGAGAACCGCAATCGGAAGGAAGAATCGGAATTGGAATCAGAATTGTTAAAATCCAAACGATGCCCAACCCTACTATGATTGAAAAATATTCCTTTTAAAATATATAACTGTTCAAAACAACAGATGTAAATAAATAGAAAAAAATCTCTTCAAATAAATAAATGAAGACTTACGGACGTCTGAAGTCAAACAAGTGAAATCTAGATTATTACGCCCTAGGATGTTTAAAAACGGCATCCCGGTGTATATATTTTTTTTATCTCAACCGTTGTAATCCTTACACATTTATATTGATTTTTAACCGATTCACGATGCATCGCTGCATCCCTGGAAATGGGACATTCTGCTTAACGAGTTTTACTTTTTGTACTTTAAGTATATTTAGATGCTGATACTTCTTTTGCTTAGTAAGATTTTGAATGCAGAACTTACTTAATAACAAAAAAATGACCTAGATTTTAGATAAATAATCATCAGTAATGTGGATATAATGTCTAAGTGGGGAAAAGGCAAATAATAGAGCAGCTAGAACAGTCTGGTAAGTTCAGAAAAGTACATCACTTTACTGTAATACAGCCTTTAAAACCAGGAAAGGCAACACTTATGCCATATTACGATATTACGATATCCAAAATCTAAGACGATATCTAGTCTCATATCACGATATCGATATAATATTGATATATTGCCCAGCTCTAGTTGCTGAGTACTTTTTCTGCATACTGGCTTTACAAAATATATTGCATTGTTAGGCGTATAGATGTATCTATTGTATAAAAGTTGGTTTAAATTAGCTCTAGTCTCGCTTTGCCAGACCTTCCTCCACAGCGCTGCGGAGGAGGGTCTGGCTAGTCCACACAGCAGTTTGGGATGGGAGAAAAACATGCTTTGGTTTATTGGCATTTCTTTAAATCAATCACAATCGTCTTGGGCGCCGTTAAGCTCCGCCGCTGCAAAATAGCCTCAGGAAGGAACTTGTTTTGGTGGAACATGTGTTCATTCAAAAGTAGTTTTAGTTGTGCAACAGAAAACTCAGATTGGACAGATAGTCTAGCTAGCTGTCTGGATTTACCCTGCAGAGATCTGAGGAGCAGTTAACCATAGTCCTCACAAATCCACTGGAGGTTAGAACGCCAACACAAAGAAAGAGGAAGGTGACGGACATCTTGGCGAAAAGACATACATC